>NC_064282.1:101051695-101225495 GCF_019186545.1 Solanum stenotomum
CCCCCCCCCCCTGAAAAAAAAATTTAAGTTTGTTTTTAAAAAATATTTTCAATTTCAAAAATTATTTTCTACTCTAGTAAATATAAAAGATATTTCTCAAAAAAAAATTTCATTCATAAATCAAACACTAAAAATCTTTTCCAGAAAATATTTTCTAGTCACCAACCAAACATGAGAAAATAAGTCAAAAATCAACTTATTTTCCAGGAAAATGTTTTCCTTCATACCAAACACACCCTTAATCTTAATACAATCTCATAAAATAAGAATGTACAAAATACTAAATACGTGCATTTAGTTGATTTGTAATTTCGTAGTATTTTTTAATTAATAGTTTTTTTTAGAAACTCTGCAAATTATTAATAATATATTATTTTTTTAAGAAAATCTGCAAATTGTTAATAATATATAACTATCCGTTTTTGTTTTTGGCACTTTTATGTAAAAAAAAGGTTTTATATAATTGTTTTTCAAATTAAAATTATATTTTTTAGAGATTATTTTTTAAAACAAATATCCAAATTATTAATAATATATTATTATTTTTTAAGAAAATCTGCAAATTATTAATAATATATAACTATCCGTTTTTGTTTTTGGCACTTTTATGTAAGAAAAGTTTTTATATAATTGTTCTTCAAATTAAAATTATATTTTTTGGAGATAATTTTTTAAAACAAATATCCAAACTGAAAATTTGATAATTTTTTTGATGATGACATACGACACTATTTTTCAAAATATGGATTTATAATATTCTCAATTTGTTCTTTTAAAAAATGATTTAAAAACATTTCTGGTTTGCAAATAAATTTCAATATATAGAGATTTTTAAGAAATCTAGTTTAAATTATTTTATTCATTTTTGGTTAATAAATTTTTAGAGCTTGTTTATAATGGGAAGTTTTAAAACTAGCAAATTCTAATTGTAATTTAGAAAATTAATTTGAGGGGAAAGTATGTTAATAAAGTATTATTTTTTTAAAAATATTTTCTAATTTAATTTATCTGCTACACAATTTTAATATTGAGTTACGTCATACATTTTTACTTCCTATTAAATTATATTTATACTTTAATATTAATATTTTAAAATTAGTTGGTTGTCTAAACTTATTAATAATATATAAAAATTTGTTATAAAATTTGTTGCATCTTTTGCATGCATTTTATTTTCTTTTGTAATATTCTAATTAGTTTTTCATTATTATTATGTCATTTATAAATTAAAATATTATATTCACATTTCTGAATTGAGTAACAAATTATTATTTGTACATCTTCTAGCCATATTTTTAAGAGATAATTAAATTGACACTTTTTATTTTAATATCCAAAGATGAGTTTTAATCTTAATTAATAATAATATTTTATATGAAAGTTTGATTGTTTTTTTAAAAAATAGTTTGTTGCGTAAATTCTTTCCATTATTTTAATGAATAATATTTACACATAAATCTTTAAAAAATTACACATAATAAGGTACATGAAATAATAGCATTCTAAAATCTTAGGGAGTAATTTTATTATTTTTTGGCCATATAACTTACAAAAGCCTGATGATTGTTGCAACTTGAAAAACATAACACATAATGTATTATTAAAAGAGTAGTATTCATAAAGCATACTTTAAACACCAAAAAATAAATTAAGCAGAGGATCTAAAGATAATTGTTGCAATTCGATAAACTAATCTACATGTTAAAAAAATAACTTTCATGAACCAATCTTTCAAAAAAAAAAAATAATTAGCAAATCAGTCCTAATATAATCCAACGGAGAACTTTAAAATTAATAGATGAAAGAATAACTTTTCGAAAATGATTTTCTACCTTCTTATCTTGAAGAATCAATTCAATAAAAAATAAGGTAAGTAAATGTTTGTAATGTGCTACGTTCCATCTTTTTATAACTCCATTCTTCATTGCTTATCATTGATGAGTTCGCATTGAGTAGATATTGTACCAAAAGATGTAAGCATTTCAAATATTATTGATACTTGCCTATTTGAATTATAAATTTACAATAGATAACTATATATTCAAAAGATTTGAGTATATTACATAGTAATAGAACGATATAACCTTTTTAAATAATTGTCTTGAATTCATTCTCCCTAATATAAAGCAAATTCTACCAAAAGAAGGAAACAACATATAGATACAAAGCAGGTATTGCTAAAGTGTTGCTTGATTTTTTCAAATGAACCTTTGAAAAAGTAAACAATATAGTGTTGCCCACATAATTTTTAATTAATTAACCACTAAATAAAAGTAAAAATTGAGAACAGTAACGGCTAGAAAGTTACAACAGAATTTAAAGCATTATCTAAAAAGGTGAAAAAACTTTAAAGCATTATCTAAAAAAATCAGTTTTTTTTAGTGTCTTTTAAGTTATTTCTCACGTGATTTATAAAAATGGTTATAAATTATATAACATTAATTTTAAAAGGGATAAGTGTCTGAAAAATACCCTAACTTTGGTCGAATTTGCTGTTGCGATACTAAACTTTCGTGAGGANCATTATCTAAAAAAATCAGTTTTTTTTAGTGTCTTTTAAGTTATTTCTCACGTGATTTATAAAAATGGTTATAAATTATATAACATTAATTTTAAAAGGGATAAGGGTCTGAAAAATACCCTAACTTTGGTCGAATTTGCTGTTGCGATACTAAACTTTCATGAGGACCTATTATCTCCCTAGACTATTTAATACCGTATTTTAAACATATATATTTGTCCACGTGGATATAAAAAATAATGCAAAAATTAAATAGTAATGTATCCACGTGGGCACATATATGCCTTTAAAATACACTATTAAATAGTTCAGGGGGTAAAAAATACAGTATTAAATAGTCTAGGGAGGTAATAGGTCCTTATGAAAGTTTAGTATTGCAACAACAAATCCGACCAAAGTTGGGGTATTTTTTAGACCCTTATCCCATTTTAAAACCTGTTTTAAATTTTTTTTTTTTAAATTTAGATTTTTAATTTAAATTGACTACAAATAATTAATTTTAATTTTAATGTTAGTTTTAGTTTTAATTATAATTTTAATCGAGCAGAAATTCTAGAAATTATATTTATAAGCTTCTTGAAAATCTAAAAATTATAAAAAAAAAAAAAACGTGAGAACATTACCTTGTGAACTCTTGGTATTGACCAACTTGTGTTGTCACAGCACAGAAAGATTAAATGACTTTCCAATTTAAAAAATTCAAAATAGAATAACAAATATCTATTGGATAAAAAAAAAAAAGGGATACTAAAAGGACTATCACATTTTTCCTATCACATGTTTCTAAAATTGTTTATTTAATCACTGTTTTATTCATAAATTTTTAGAGTTTGCGCACAAGTAGAAATGTCATGAAAAATTTTAAAACTATCTATTTAAATTTAAAGGATAAACAATGATCTTTGCATATTTTTTTTTCAAACTAAGTCACATTTTAACATCCATTTCAGAATATTGGGGTAGGGGGTGAGGTAAACTTTAACATTAATCATTATAGAGTGACTTATTAATACTTTTCTTCATAATTTATCACATATTTCTATTGAAATTTACCACAAAACTTACTATTCAAGATTTAGCCTCTCTTTCAATATGTTTTGTGCACGGTGTACCATTCAAAGAAGTCATAATCTACTATAGCTAAATATTTGTCACAAATTCAAAACTAAATAGATAGCTATCACAAAAAATTTCATGTCTAACATAAATAAAGGAAAAGATAGTGAGAAATACCAACAAAAATATTATTATTTATGACAAAAAAATGTTTCTCGCAGTAAAATTGTTCTTCTCCTTCTCAATTAGATAAATCTCTATTTCGCGCATCTTCAAGAGCATTTCTTCGTTGGTTATGGAAGTTTTCAATAGATCTACCAAAGAGAAGACGAATCATGAAATACAAACAACACACCGTAAAATATAAAAAAATTGGGAAATTAAATAAACCATGAAGAAATCCAAAATCCTATACAATTCTTAGATGATTAGTAAACTTCATTGCAATCTGAAATAAATGTTGTTTTATTTTTGAAAATGGTATTTAAATTTATAAGTAATAGAGACAGATTAGGACTCTATAAGTAACCCACATCTTTCAATTTCTGTAAAAGAAATACACAGTTTTAGTATATATATATATATATATATTATTATTATTATTATTATTATTTATTTTTCTATAAATAAGCAGGTTGTGTCACACATATTACATCTCCCTATTTGTTAGTACTATTTTAAAAATATTTTTTAATTGTAAAACTATTTTAATTAATAAAATAGTGATCTATTATTTTAAATTTGAATGAATTTCAAAATTTTAAAATTCCATGTTTTCAAGAAAGTGGGGTCCGTATTTTTCGTTTCTTTTGTTTGCAGTTATGTCTAGTTTTCTTTTTATTATATTTTAATAAATCTCTATGTTTAAAAATTCTAAAAACAGTAACTTGTTTTGTTTGATAAAAAAATTGAATAATTTAAATAATTAAAATAGAGATTAATTGTGGCGCTGACTCGCACTATCACTTCTCCATAAATTTGATAATATTTAGTAATTGTAAAAACTATTTTAAAAATAAAATAGTAATTTATTATTTATTATTTTAAATTTTATTAAATTGCAATATTTTAAAATGCCATGTTTTTAAGAAAGTGGGGTACGTCTTTTTCATTTTCTTTTGTTTGCAGTTATCTCTAGTTTTTTTTTTCTTTTTTTTAAAAATAAATCAGTATTTTAAAAAATAAAATAATAATTTATTATTTAACCTATTTATGTAATAATTTCAATATATATATATATATATTTTTTTTTTATTTATTTATTTATTTTTTATTATTATTTTTTTTTATTTTTTTTTTATTTTGCTATAAATAAGGAGGTTGTGTCGCACATATTAACATAATAATGCAATTTGAATTACTTTTTGTAATTTTTTTTTATAAAACACGAAAAAAGAAGAAGCAAGTGAACCTTTAATTGAATGTAAAAGTCTTATAATTGCAACATAATCACACCAAAATCTTCCTTGGAGGATTGATATATGAAACCTTTTGTCATCTACCTATAATAAAAAGAAATTCTAGCATTTAATGAGTTTACAATTACAATGTACATATAGTAATTGATTCATGATTCATATTTAAATAAAAATGGGGTATGTTTACTTTCGGGATTGCATTTCCAGTTTGACTGTTTTAGAGTTTTGGGTATGATGACTTTCTAATCTTAGGGGTATTTCCCCATTGAATATTTTTAGACTAATTAGTTGAGTTTATGTGGACTCAATTCTTTAGTGAAAATAATTATTTTCCTTATTTTATATGATAACCTTGAGTTTTATAAATGGTGTTGGGTTGATTCAGGTTATAAGTCTTTGGTCCTACCATCATGTAGTTTAGTGTGAGTACCACTCACCACGATCGGGGTCATGAAAAACTTGATATTAGAGTCCTAGATTTGTTGTTCTTTTCATACAAAAATGAGCCTAGTAGAGTCCTGCCGGAACGACGTGGATACGTCTATTCTTTTCTACAAGAGGCTACATGACTTTAGAAAATTCTCTTTCTTTATTCCTTCATGCTATGACTTGATTCCAATTGGTATATTGTGTAACACCCTGCTATTCGAAAGAGCTAGAAATAGAAAGAAACCATTTTTGGAAAGATCAAATTTGGAAAGTTTGGCAAACTTTGCTAAGTATAAGTTTTGGATCAACTTAAAACAACCATAACTCTAAGCACAGGATGATTTTGGTGTTCTATAAGATATTAAATGAAAGTTCTTTCAATTATCTTTCCAACGTCACCAAGTTTGCTCATTTTCGAGTTTGTATGAGGGAGATATGCCCGTTCGAAGTTGGGCTGTCTAGATAAGGAAAGTTAACCGGATTTTGAAGAGGTATTTTTGTCTTTTCATTACCCAATTAATTAAATCCATTTTTAGTAATTTATTTTGGGTGTAAACTGATTTGTTTCAGTTAACGCTTCATAAAACTACGCTAGAGCTTTGAGAGAAGAGAAAAAAAGGAAAAAAGAGAAGAAAAGCCAAAGTCCATCGTTCTTGAGGTTTCGCTTGCATATTTCGCCAAGGGTTAACCCTTACGAGATATGTGAGATCACATAGCGTTGGTTTCGTTCACCCACGCGCCAATCATGATTTATTTCAACAATTTACGTTCTTGAAAGTAGAGAAATTGAGTTATTGATGGATTTTCTTGAAATTTCTATTGGGTTCTTGATTGTTGAGTTCTTGAGAAGTTCTTGAGTTAGTTTCATGAGATTTGATGTTAGTTTTGAGTAGATTCTTGTATGCTTTGGTTAGGTATTCGAATCTAAGTGTTTAGGTAAAGAACCAATTGAATCTAGACGAATTAGGGTAAAAAAACTAGCAAGAAAAATCATCAAAAATCTGGGGAATGGGGGTGGGGTACCGCGCCACTCAGAGCGCCCCACAACAAGTTCTGAAGTTTGGGCTTTGGGGCGCCGCGCCACTAAGAGTGCCCCAACCCAGCTTCTGCAGTTTGGTCTTTAGTGTGTGATGCCACTCAGAGCGCTAGGGTCGCCAGGTCTTCTACCCTTTCCCACTCATTTCCGTTTGAGTTTCCTTGAATCGTACATATGATTTCTAGTTGTTTTCGACACTCGAAGGTACGTCTAAACATCATGACATCATTCATAAACATGAATCAAAACCTTGAATCCATAAATTCAAATTCAAGATAAGTTAAGAGCCAAGTCTAGAGAGTTCTTAGAGTCTTTTCAAAAGTCTTTTACAAATGCTTTAAACTTGTTTTAAGACTTTAGTTTTGAGTTGAGTAAAGAGTAAAAAGTGAAGGTCATTTCTTCAAAATAGTATATGAGGATTATGTATTCCCAAAGAGTAAATGTTTTCACATTTAAACAAGAAAGTAAACTGAGATTTCTAAAAGAGCTTTTGAGCTAGTTTTTAGTAAAGAGTAAATGCTTTCACAATTAAGCAAGAGAGGAAACACTGATTTCTTAGAGAGCCTTTGGGCTGGTTTTTGAGTAATTATCTCAAACCACAGAAAGAGTTATGTTTTTGAACATATGATCTAGTTATATTTTGGGAGTAGTATTGAGCACCGATATGGGGGAGAGTTCAGACAACTCACAGCCCCCATAAAACCATGTAGCCATCATGGGTAGAAAAAGGTCATACTTTTTAGATGATTCTTTAGTGCTTTTTAGCATAGACTAGTGGATCCACTTAGTAGTCAGGTTCTATACCCCGGGCAAGGTATAGGATAACCCTGGCAGCGTGAGGCAAAACGATGTATCATCACATAACTCTTAAGTGATGGTTGTCGGTTAGAGAAACTCCCACATAAGTATTTTGTATTCTTATATACACAAAATTAATTGTATTTTTATATACAAACAGAGTTTATATTGTATCTTTGCATACAAATTGAGTTACTATTGTATTTCTCAATACACAGAATTGTTATCCATGTTTTAAAGCTTTACTTTATACTACATTTATTAAATTGCTTTATATTGAAATGAGTTGAGTTGAGACCAGGTTTGTTCTTTCAGTTCCATTTTCAAGCTTATGTCTTGTTTTAATTCCCCTCGCATGCTCATACATTTAATGTACCTATGCCAGTTGGCCTGCATCTTTTTATGATGCAAATACAGGTATAGAATCAGTATCCAGCGCATCGTTGATTCTAGTTGAGCTTCAGAGTTGCTAGTGAGCCTCCTTGCTTCCGGAGCACCCCTTTTTATTGCTTTGTTAGTTAGTTCATTAGGATGTCGTGGATCTTGTCTTGATGTCCATCTCAGCTGTTAGAGGCTTCATAGACAGTTAGTTGATGTTGGTTCTTGAGTCTTTCTATTCATGTTTTGATGTTTGAGACTTGAGTGCCATTTTGGCTAGTAAATGTTTCTTTATACATTCTAAGTTATTTATTGAGATTCCAGTTTACTATTTAAAGTGATTTTATCATGAGTAAGTCTTCCACTAAGAGTTAAGCAAGGCAATGGTTTGCTTGGGGCCAACAAGTGCCAGTCCTGCCCAGGGTGTACGCTCGGAGCGTGACATATTGTGATCCAAATTAGTATCTAACGTTTACACTCTTTTGTCCGCAGATGATTGACACTCGAAGTAATAGCGCAAGGATAGTAGCTCCAATAATAGATCAAGCAGCTAAACCCGCAACGAGAGGTCGTGATGGAGGGATAAGGAGAGAGAGAGAGACAGGGTCATAGGTAGGGTCATAGGTAGGGTCAAAGGAAGGCCAATAACCTCTAGAGGTGGAGCTCAAACTATGAATGTACCAAGGGAAGCGACACCAGCCCCACCCTAAGATCCACTATAGGAAGAGATTGAGATTAAGAGTGAGGATCATGTTGAACTAGAGGTGAGGACACAAACTGGACTGTAGGTATTCCTCTTATTGATGAGAGGACTGTTCAGTAGTACTGACTTTTTTGAGTGGGTTGACATGATGCGGAGACTGTTCAGTAGTACTGACTTTTTTAAGTGGGCTAACATTTACTAGAGTGATTCCAACGATTCAGACTACTCAGTTGCCGATCACTCAAATTATTGCAACTATTGTTCCTAAGGTAGATGGGGATGTGGGTGCTGACACTTTGTTCCGTTCATTTCTTGGCCCATGTGATGATTGATACAGAACATGAGATACTGACCAAGTTCTTGAAGCTTAATCCTTCAGTGTTTATGGTTTTGAGGGAGAGGATGCGTTCGTGTTCATCTTAGATTGTTACGAGAGGCTTTATAAGTTGGGCATTGTGCAACAACTCAGAGTGAAGTTTTTGACTTTCCAGCTCTAGGGTAAGTCAAAACAAAGGTTAAGAGATTTTGTGGAATGTTATTCTTCGATCTTACCTCCATTGACTTGGGCATGGTTTCACACCTTATTCTTGGAGAAGTATGATTTTAGAGAAGTACATGTTGGGTTGGTTTGGGTTAGTCTTTGGTCCTCCGACCAAGTGGTTTATTATGGCTTCCACTTAAGATGGTCAGGATCATGACAGGAACCACAAAAATTTTCTTGAAATACGTTATCGATTTGAAATTGGGTTACACGACAAAAAATTTAGCAATTCGAAAAAATTGACCAAGTTGACGTCATCCTTCCATAGCGAGGGTCAGCAAGGGCATAACTCAGAAACGTGAGTATTTTAATTTTTCCTCTTCCTCTCTAGTGGTAAAATATATGAGTGTTATTCTAAACCCCGCCCCTCTCTTAAGCTTATCTAAGTTGGGGAACCATATATGAAAGGAATTTCAGCGCAAGTGAGGTCATAACCCATGAAATTCTTGTCTACGTTCGTCAAAATTTACCCCCACAAATCCAAAAGCTCGTGTTATGGACTCTTCAGCAGTTGCTTGGTATTTCGATAGCCTATGATTTCTTTGTAACAAAGTATTTATACTTGTATTTACTTATAGGCGAAATGGTCTGGTGGACCCTTATACTTGTACGAGTTTGTATTGTGAATCCTTCGACTTATTTGTTTGTCAATTGAACCCTTAAACCCAATCAAAATGAGTCTTTTAAACCCCTCCAACCATGTGTATAGCTCACTCTCCTTTACATAGATGACATGGCATATCCACATCAGATATATTAATGTCATGTCATAATTATTTTTAAAATTATTAATCAAAATTATTTAATTAAAGGTAAAATAATAAAAATTTAATTATATTCTTTAAAGTAAAACCCAATACATTTTGTTGTGAAAAAAAAAACCAATACATTTTCTCCATTCCCACAGTTTCACGCCCAAGCTGTTGCCGCCATCGCCATTTTTGTTGGCGAAACCACTCGTATTCCTTCCGCTATAATCTCCCCACATCATCACCATTTTCCTTTTCCTCCTCCAACCTCCACAAAATCAACAACCTAAGCCTCGCACCAGATCTGGCCAAACAACATTACCATTTTCGCCTTCATCTCCGCCGCACACCATTACCATCTTTGCCGCCATGATTAGATCCTCGCACCCTCACCCACCTCGTTCTCCTCTCCGTTGACCAGCCGCACCTCTCTCTCCCTCCACTGCGTATCAGTGGTGCCCGGCAAGTACCACCGGCGCCGCTCTCTTTCTCTGTCAGTAAATTGGTGGACTCAAGAAGGTGCCAAGATCATCTAAATAAATGAAAATAGATTGTGAAAAGAAAGAAAAAGGGGTTGGGCAGGGAAGGATATGGCTGAAAAGGAGGAGTAATGGGTGAAGAAGACAATATTTTTAATTAATTGTTTTGAAAAAAATATTTCTTTTATAATTTTTAATATTTTTTTAAGTAGAAATGCTCCTCACTCGCCTTAATAGGCGTGTGTAGTTACACACTTTTGCCAACTCAGACATCTAATGACACATAAGCCTGGTCAATGGTCAGAGGGGTTTGTTAAATTGTGTTTTATTGAGTTTAAGGGTCCAGATGACAAAGGGATAAGTAGTAAGATTCATAATACAAACTGATACAAGTATAAGGGTCCACCAGACCATTTCGCCTTACTTATATGATATCTTATAGATGATCGGGAGATCACAAGTATATTCCTTCATGCACGAAGTTTGAATAGTTGAATTTGTGGTTAGTTGTGATTTAGGTTGATGATGGATTCGTGTAGTTAGTACTGATCTTATGATGATTGTATGGTTATATTGAGAAGGATTGTGGGCAATTAGACTATGATCAGGAAACATTGGGGATAGAATCCTTTCGAGTAGGTAATGGTAATTTATTTTCTTATATATGCTTTATGTGCTTGTCAACTGCTTGGTTAGTATTACATGCATGATATTTGGTTTGGAAAAAGAAAAGAGTATGATTTCAAATGTTAAATATTGCCAATCGCATGTAATGGCTGTGTTTTACTTGAGTGTACAAATATGTTTATTATTCATTGTGATTCTGATATGTGATTGATGGTTGGCTTGGGTACTACGTCCGATAAAGAATATCCCATGGTTGGATCAGGTACCACAAGTCCACACTTGGTACA
Organism: Solanum stenotomum; assembly: GCF_019186545.1. Taxonomy (NCBI): domain Eukaryota; kingdom Viridiplantae; phylum Streptophyta; class Magnoliopsida; order Solanales; family Solanaceae; genus Solanum; species Solanum stenotomum. The sequence goes on from NC_064282.1 coordinate 101,062,718, forward strand.
CACTGATAGTTGACTCGGGTACCACATCGGGTATATACTAATGGTTGGCTTTACGAGATATTTATATGATTGGCTCGGATACCACGCCAGTATAAATTACTAATTGTTGGTTGGGGTACCAGGCTTGGTACATTGAGTGTTTGTGTGTGGATTTTATGAGAGCTTAAAATTGACTTGTGATAATCTTACTATTCATGTGTATTGTGAATGTCAATTCAGGGTGCAGACTGGGAGTCTGAGATATGTTTATGATTGTAGTATTAATTGTATGTTATTTGTTTTATTATGTTATGGTTGCCTGTTCATATTTTGTATGCTGGAACTAGCCGATGATCCTGTGATTTTTTGGTATTGATACTGCACTTGCTCTTTTATTTGGTTCCTAATAAGGCATATTTCAACGGTTGCTTCGAGACCTCAACTGTAATCCTAGTGTTAACTGAATCCAAGGGAAAACTAGTTCTTTCGGATTGCCATGAATTCGTCTTATTTTTCTAGTTCATTTTTCTGGACTTAGACTCTCTTTAGTTCTTTTATTTTGGGCTTGTGTCTCTGTATTCCAGACTACGTTGAACTTTGGTACACAATTTTAAGTTTCTAGGGTTCTTCTGCAATGTTTGATGACTATGATTTTTAATTATGAAACATATTTTTAAGTGCTGAGACTACTTTGTTTTGTTATTCAGTGATGTGTGTAAGTAGTTAATTGATTCTTCCATCGAGAATTACTGTGGATGCCACTCACGACGGGTCAGGGTCGAAGTATTTGTAATAAGTTCTTTTAAAATTGAAATTGATTAAATTTTGTTTTATTTATCATATTTCCTTCAATTCTTTTGAACTCTTGTAGTATAAATTGAAAAATCTTAAATCAATCTAGTATCAATTTATTTCCTTATTTGATATGTGTTACTACATAATTGTCAATTCAACACTTCTGTAGATTCCAAACAAATTTTTTGGTGATTGTTGAAAATATCTATTGAGTCGGGTCTACCCATAAGGAATGTTAATTAGTCCATTAGCCCATTAACTTGTCCGCCTCCTAAACCCTATTCTATACTGTATAACTACATCATTATAAGTGTTTGGAAGAACACTCTTTTTTTCACAATAATATGACTACTAGGGTTAGTAAGGGTATCTAGGTTGTGGATAGAGAAAGTACATCTACTTTGTGAAATTTTTCGATGGCTGGTGACACAAGGCATGGTTGTTACAATTCTGCTTCCGCTAGGAAGAAAACATGTAAGTCTCCGAACTAATATTTATTTTGATTCAAATACTATAACAACAAATTTCACAACTTTTCTTACTACATTGATACCCATCATTTGACCAGATCTTAAATTTCAACTTGATATTTCATCATTATTAATGTTGCTTTATATTTACTAAATTTTATTTCGATGCTAATAAATCAATAAGATCTAGGTAAAGTTTGATCATTTGGTAAAATTGAAAATGATCGCAAAAGTGAATCAATCTATAAAATTGCTAAATTAATCTGATTTTCTTTTAAGCAAAAAATGAGTCTAACCACACCGCACACTCCAACAAGTGGTACCAAGAGTGTTAAGTGGGTCGAGGCGATCCAGATCGAATCTGACTGAACCAATTTCCTCCCAGACCAGATCGACTCATGTAGATGGAGCAGGGTTAGGTTGGGTTCATAACAAAATCGGGCCCGTGTAACCTTAGCTAGACTATTAATGGCTCAAAATATGTTCAACTCAGTTGTGTTATTTCACTCTTGAATCGTTACTGAGATCAATTTGTTTTATACTATATTAGTCTAATTTGATAGTATAGTTATAGCAAAAATCGAGTCCAACCATACCACACGCTCCCATAAGTGAAATTAAGGGTGTCGAATGGGTCAAACTAATCTAGATTGGATCAAATCGAACCAATGTAGAAAGGGTTAGGAGGGTTCAACACCAAATCAAAACCGCATGATCTTAACTAAACTATTGATGTCTCAAAACAGATCCAACCTAGCAGTGTTACGTCATTCCTGAACAAATTACCAAATCATCCCTAACCAGATCTAGTAAAACCCAACCCTAGATGCCCATTTTTTCCCGAATAACCCCAACCCGATTGAAATTGAACCCCTACGCCCAAACCAAATAACCAACCCCAACCCCAAACCATCTGAATTAAATATTTTTTGAACTAGACCGGTTCAACCCGACCCTTAACAATAATACCCATATGTGAAACCGAACAATACTATAATATAGATAAAAGAAATAAATCTTGAGTCACATGAGATGCATGTGGGGATTGTGATTTTAGAAAAATGGGGTTGGGGGTTATTTTTGGAGAAAAGGCATAAGGTGCGTGGGAGTGGGAAAAGATAGAGCAAAAAAAAAACTGGTCCTATCATCAGGTGGGGTAGTTGTATTGCACTGGCCCTTTCTTTCAAAGAAAAAAAGATTCCCACTCTCTTTGGTCTCTTCTCCCTTTTCTCCCCCTTTCTCTTCTCTTCTTCTCTATCAAATTACTATTTTTACTGTAGCATTCATCTTCTTCATATTCTTCTCTACTTATTTTTTTATTATTACCAAAATTCCCCAAATTAAATTCTCCTTTGAGTAAATATAACCACATATATATAAAAATTCATTGTTTGGGAATTTTTGCTATTATTGATCTAATGATGACAGGTCCAAATATGGCTACTATTACAGCTTCTCTCCAAAATTGTTCGCTGAGTAATCATCAGCGGGGCGGCACCAGCCGCAACAGCGCAGGTATCGCCCCGCCAGATGGAATTTCCGATTCATCGGAAAATATCAACACCAACTTCAATAATAACAACAATCCTTCAAATGATGCTACTGTGGAACTCAATTCTGAAACTGCTCTTCCATACCATTGGGAACAATGCCTTGATTTGAAGGTAACAAAACAATTTTTATTTTTATTTTTGGGTATATATTACAATAATTTGTCTTTTTCTTGACATTTATTGCTTTCTTAACCTTAAAGGCCCAGATCTTGGATTTAATTTCATTATAATTAGTACTTGCATTACTACACTTTGTTTGGTCAGTTTGTCATTTTGGTCTCTTTCATTTATTATTTTTTCCTCCTCTATCCACACACAAAACAAAAGGAACGAAAATTAATTACAAACAAACTCCTCATTTTGAAATTGGTGAATTTCTTTTCCCCATTTCCTTCACATGTGAAAATCTTTTCTTGGTTCTCAATTTTTCATAATCTTTTTTTAAAAAAAACATGCATTTAATTTCTCTAGATATTGCAAGGAAAATTTTACAAATTGTTGTAGTTTACTCCCATCTTTTATAACCATTATGTTTGGATTAGCTTGCACTGATATCGAGTAACTCTGTCTATCAAAAATTTAGACAAATAGAAAGAAATGCCTAGTTTATTTTCATTCTTATACTATTTTTTGGAAAATTATATTGTTTTATAAGGTCAAAATTGAATCTCTTTTGGTATTTTGAGTTTTTTTACTGAAAATTCTGGCTCCGCCGCTGGTTATGCAGACAGGGGAAATTTACTATTTGAACTGGAGGACAGGGATGAGAATGAGTGAAGATCCAAGGACAAATGTTGTTGCAAAAGAAGAAGTGTACTCAGAAGAAGACTATGACAACGACGATGACGATGATGATAACAACTCTTATGATAGTGAAGCAACTTATTCAGAAGAAATGCCATCATTTTCATCTTCAAGAGCTGAAACTACAATACCACAAATCAATATTCTGACTACTGAGGCTTTAAGGAGAGCAGCACCACCATCAGCACTAGCAGCACCAGTACTAGTATTGGGTGGATGCAAGGCTTGTTTGATGTATTTCATGGTGCCAAAAGAAGTTGATGATTGTCCAAGATGTGGTAGACAACTTCTTCACTTTGATCAAAATTGAAGGAAGGATAAAAATTAGAAGAACATGATGAGATACTATTTGTTTTGAATTTTATTTTTATATTTTTCTTTTGATAGAAGTTCGTTTTCGTTGGTAGTAGTTTGTTAATGTGTTTTTTCTTCTTTAAGGAAAGACAAACCAACCATTATTTTATAAACAATATTTATCGTGTGATTTTCTTCTTCTACTTTTTTTTCCCTATGTGCTAGGACTCCTTGTTTTTGGTTTATGGTTTTTGTGATCTATCAAGATGCAGGAGTTGATTTCTCATACGATCACTCTTATTATCTCAAAAAGTTACGTGACGTTTTGAGTAATCAATTGAAAGATGAAAATGGTAAGTAGCATTCATCTTCAATTCTGAGGTTATGGATTTGAGTCATCTAAGAATGAGTTGAAGTTTTTAGAACTCTGAGGTTGTGGATTTGAGTCACCTTTAATTCCAAAGTTTGAAGTTATGGATTTGAATCACCGAAGGAAGAGTGGAAGTTTTTAGAACTTCGAGATTGTGGATTTGAGTCACCAAAGGAAGAGTGGAAGTTTTTAGTGAGAGGTAAAAAAAATTTTAAAAATAAAATCATTAATTTTTAGATGTATCTTGTAATTTTCTTCTCATTTTTTTCTATGTGCTACTCCTTGCTTTTCTTGTGCTTTATGATTTTTGTGAGAAGTGGTGAAATTAGGATTTGCACAAAGGGTTTTAAAATATATAAAAATAAATATACGAAGAAGCGAAAGAGAGTTTAATACAGTATAGTTTTTCCATGAGGGTGGGGGTGTGGTGTTTCGAATTCCCTTAGGGCTACGCCGCTACATAGCTCTGCTCCTATATGTGATCTATAGAAGATAGCAGAAATGATTTCTCGTATAACCATTTAATTAATAATTATTATCTCAAAAAATTACGTTACTATTTGAGAAATGAATAGGAAGATGGAGGGGTGATTTTTTTTCTAAAGTGCTAGCTACCAATGAGGTCAACCATATACAGGAAGGATTTGATAATGGTAAATGAGTGCGACATGTTGCTTTCTTTTAAGTTCAATAAATTTTGTTCTTTTTGGGCAATATTTTTTTGGGTTACACTTTTTGAAGACATAAATTTAAAACTTTATGAGTTATTTTCTTAAGCATCTAATCAATTTTTTTTTGCTTAATTTCCTAATAATAGAAAATAAATAATCATATATAACTCAATGTTAGTCGTGGGTTCAACTTATTTCTTATGATAACATTTTGTTTTTCTAGTAGCACCCTTTCTAAATAATCAGAATAGGTCTAGTTCAGGGGACAAATCACACTATTTGATCTTATTTTAGTTAGGGCTGGGCATTCGGTATTTCGGTTCGGTTTCGGTTTTTTTTTTTCGGTTTTTTCAGTTTTCGGTTCTTGTACAACGTGTACCGAACACCGAACCGAATTTCGGTTCGGTTCAGTTTTTATTATTTCGGTTCGATTTTTGTTATTTCGGTTCGGATTTTTGTTATGGGCCTGCTTAGTGGGCTTTTTAAAATTTTGTAATTTTTTTGTTTATTTTATTTATGTTTATTTCTTTTTGCTTATTTTACTCTGTTTTTCAAATTATTGTATGATTCAAAATAATAAATTGTCATTAACATTGAAATTTAGCCTTGTTATAACATTGAAATTTACCGGTCGTTGTTGTGCTATGGCTGCCTGCTGGTTGATTGGCAGCTGCTGCATGCTGCTGGTCGTCGGAACGGTCGATGCTGCTATAGTCTGTAGACGACTAGACGTGGGAAGTGGGAACGGTAATTTTTGCCTTTTGGGAAGTGGGTTTGTAAAGTTGAAAAGTTTGAAAAGACAAACTTTTGTTTTTAATTTTAAATTATAATATTTATTTTTAAATATTAATAATTAATATAATATTAATATATATTATAATTTAATATATTTCGGTAAATCGAAATACCGAAATATCAAATTACATACCGAAAACCGAACCGAAATACTAAAAAATACAAAACCATATACCGAATACCGAACCGAAAACCGAAAACCGAAATACCAAAATCGAATTACCAAAATAATTCGGTTCGGTTCGATTTTTCGATGTTTATATCCACCCCTAATTTTAGTAGTAGTATTTTTGTTTTTTCGTGATATTAATGTTCTATTATTTTTTTTTTTTTTGCCAAAGTCAAATGGTTTTAGACACATTGTTATTTTATTTAATAAATGAAATGAAATTGCATAGACGTGTTTAATGTTTGTTAGTGGATGCCTAAAAGTTGACTAAGAATAGATTTAATTTTCAGGACATTATTTTATTTTTTTTCACCTGTATTATTATTTATTTAAAACAGTTTGGTCATCTCATTGGCTTTTCGATTTGTTTTTTTCTAATTAATTGATTGATATGACTATGATAAATAAAACAAAGAAAAAAATTCCAACTTGGTTGAAATAAATGTCCTTTTAATCAAACTTGAATCGGTGAATTAATACTATGAGATTAATTAAAGTCCTAGTCAAATAATTGTAAGTTTATATGATTGTAATTAAAATTAAACTTTTTTTTAGGACTCTGTGTAACATTCTTTTGTATTTTCTCTTCTCTGAAAATTTTAACTACCTTTTAATCTAATTTGTCTTTTGTTTTGTTTCAGTTTTTTGGTTTCAGAATTCTCAAATGTAACGTTTTTACTGTTGGTATACTATTCATGTGTACACAAACACATGGATCGTAATGCAAGGAATAAAAAGATCACGGGAAAGCAAAAGGGTGTAATTGTCGATAAGACGTAAATTCAAGATTTTAGCTTTATGAGTTTAAGATTATACGATTTTTAGTATTGAACATGTTATTATTTTTAAAAAAGTTATGAGGGATTGAGGTCATATTTATTACTTCTTGTAATTTTTTTACATAAATTTATATTTCACATTAAAAATATCAAAAAATAAATAAATTCGATATCAGTACCGTGCATCTGCTTTGGTGGATGATCTCTCTCTCATACATAGATATATATATACACGTAATAAAAAGCGATACAGGTAAATACAAAAATTCAAGAATATAAGTGCATCATTAAAAAAAATATATGTGAGAGTTAATCCCTAGTTTTATAGGTGAGTAACATAACATTCAATCAAGCGTACCATTTAACTTTTTTGTAGCATAAATGGCAGTAGATAATATTAAACTAATTTTAATAAGTATATACATAAAATATCTAATTTTACGAAAAGATCATATGCCCAATATTTTACCGATAAATTCTCCCGTAAGAGACTGAAAATTTTGAGGGTCCTACAATAACTTAAAATTAATAATTGAGATCACAATAAAACATTCATAAATATCTAGTGTTTTTCTTAAAATATGTAGGTTCAAAATTAATGAACCCATATGTAACACGTAAGGATGACAAGATGATTGAAAAGAAATAAGTAACCATTCAATCTGATCCATTAATAGACATGAGTTGGATAACTGACTTTTTAAAATGGATCAAATACAAATATTATCCTCTAAAACAATTTAATAGATAAAAAAATAGATCTCTCACTTTTAAGTTTTAACCTTCAAAGTATTCCAAGCCCATCAATTATTATTTTTATTTTACGAAAGTTTAAGCTTATTTTAACTTGTAACTTGCGTTTGTACTTGATGATTCCTATAAATATCTAGATTATATTATATATCGATCAACCCATTTTTAGTTCGTATCACATATTGATTAATCATTTTAACATGTTCATATTCAATTTGACCCGCTCATTTACCACTTCTACATAATTTGAGTTAGTTACTATAGACTCTATTGAAATCTGTAACAGCCCAGTACACTAATGATATTGTTCACTTTGGGCCTGGATCCGCACGACTTAAAAACGCGTCACTAGTTGGTAAAGTCTGTTTACTTATATACCCAACATTTCTCCTGTGTTTTGCTGTTGTAAGACTTTTTATCTTAAGTTGGGGTGCCATATAACCCATGTGTGCGTCTAGCAAGCACGACCGTCCATTGAAGAAGAAAAATTAGTATCATAATTAGTTTTAATTTGTTACGCGAGTTATATATATACACTAGTAGGTAAGTAGGTTGGTAGATAGGTAGAAATTTAAGAGAAAGGGACAAGGGAGAGGCAAAGAAGCTTTTGGTTTACTTTAGGTTATATATATATATATGGCAGAAGGTGGTATTATTTAGCAGGAGAAAGGAATCTAGACAGAAAGGCTCAAGAGTTTTGGCAGAGCAAAGGATGGAGAAATATCGATGTTTGAGGGCAATATATAATATTCGTAGATGTTGATAGAGTGAGACAACATGTACTCACTATAGACACGTCCCTCTCTACATTTTTCATTGTTCCCAACCCCAACACACACAAAAATATTCTTTTTCTTAGTGAAGTTTTTAAAATTTAATCAGGGGTGGAGGGAGAGTATTAGTTACAAATTCATTTGTTTGAATTTTATTTGAACGGTGAGAATAATTGATTAAGTCGTGTTTTAAGAAGTTATTCTTCAAATGGATGATGTCAGTGTTTAAGTTGTTGTTGGGTGATAGATCGGCCATAGGAGTACTCCTAGATTTAAATTAGGACTTATGGGGGGTTTAGATGAACCCAATAACTTTTGGTTTGATTTTGTGTTTGTATTAGAAAATTAATTAAGTATATAAACAAGGTCTAAGGTAGGTAGGGACAAGGGGGTTTAGTGAAAAATTACATTGTTTATACATAAAATTATTTTTATGTATATATAGTAGATGTTGAACCTTCTTCGGGTATTTACCTTTTCATATATGAACCTTCAGGTATGAGTTCGATGAAAAATTCGAAACCCCATAAATTTTAAATTTTGACCACTCCAGTAGAGGATTCAAAATTTTCAGTAAAGAGATTCGAAAAATAAAGAATGTAGTATAATTCAACCTCTAATAATCTTGTGTTATCAAAATCAAAGTATAATACTAAACATTAAAAAAAAACCCTATATATATAATGTAACTTTTTACCGAGAAAATTCAGATGAACACCTTCACTTCCTCGTAAATCCGCCCTAGACCCACCTCTAAAAATAACCATTAATTAATGAGTGGTTCTAAGACTTCATACAATAACGAAAAGAGCACAAATTGGTCACATTTGCAGTAACATTGTGTCATTAATTGGAGATATAACTTGTGATATTGTTATGAAAGAATCGAAAGAGAGAGAAGTCACATTATGGGATAAGTAGGGACTCTTGCGTAGGAGAAAATTGACATGTCCTCAGCTCCAAAATTAAACAACTTATGATGTCAGAATTGTTTATAAGAAGATAATAATTCATTCTCTCAATCAGTGCGAGACACTTAGAACTTAACTCAATTCAAAAAGTTAATTTAAAATGTCCAAAAATATATAAAAAGATATTTATTTTGTTTCAATTTATGAGACATAACTTGAATCTTGCACGGAATTCAAGAAACAAATAAGAATTTCTGAAACTTCTCGCGTTAAACATGTCATAGCTATTAATTTAGTATTTATATAATTACAAAACTATTAAAATTTAGAGAGTGAAAAGTGTGATACGGGGATGTCCGACTCTGATATCAAATAAAAGAAACAAGCCCTAGAACTTAACTCAATTTGAGAAGTTGATTCAAAAAGTTAAACACGTTTAAGAGTATACAAAAAGATACTCACTCTGTTTCAATTTATGAAACATAACTTGAATCAGCGTGGAATTTAAGAAACAAGAACTTAAACTTCTAGCTTAAACATGTCATATCTATTAATTTAATATTTATGTAATTATATAAAAAATTTAAAATTTAGAGAATGAAAAGTGTGAGACGGGGAAGTCTGACTCTAATACCAAATAAAGGAAACAAACCTTAGGACTTAGCTCGATTCGAAAAGTTGATTCAAAGAGTTAAACGTGTCCAAGAACACATAAAAAAAATACTCACTCTATTCAATTTATGAGAGATAACTTGAATCCTGCACGAAATTTAAGAAACAAATAAGAATTTTCGAAACTTCTCGCATTAAACATGTCATAGCTATTAATTTAATATTTACGTAATTATAAAACTCTTAAGTATCAATTTCAAATAGGGAAACAATTTTCCATGCTTATTAACGCGTAGATTAAACTTCATATGCGGCTTCGATGTTTGGGATTTTTAATATGGTATCACATTATGATTCAAGTTTTGATATATAAGTATAGGTAATTAAATATTAGGTGTTTTATATTATATGAACACCATTAACATTATGATATTTGGAGAAATTGAGGCTTAATCCTAAGCTAGAAATTTAGCAAATATGAGTCTTGACAAATTAGTTGGCATCAAGATTAGGTGGTTTCTTTTGTGTGGTGTGTTTCTTTATTGAACCTGTACGTTTGTGGTGGTTGAGGTAATTATATGTCATACAAACATTTGATTGTTTGAGACGCATCATCATCCCTTTTTGTTGATATTATATTGTGCACATGCATTGACATGAGATTGAGCATGAGTAAAGATCTGACACATAGAGATCGTCCGTGTTGAGATCATTTTTATGATTATAAGTTAGGCACGTGGAGATCGTCTGTGCTGGGGAGGATTTGATTTTATGATAGTGCATTGAAATCATTCGCACAGATAGGGGAGATCGCCCGAGTCGGTATACGCCTTGCGAATTCCCCATGGGTCATGAACTCTCGATGAATTTTCAAGAAGTATCGTATACATACGATTGAAAGAGTACTTGGTATTTGAGACATATCATTTCATGATGTTGCGTTTCATTGCATCTCATTATATCTTTCATTCTTGTTTGATTATGTGCTTCATTGGTGTTTGGACACTACGTGACATTTGATTATTCCTATTTGGTGAAACTTGGTTGATAAGTATAACGTAGACTTATAAAATTAAAGAATAATTTCTTATGTATACTCCTGTCAGTATTTTTTCGTTGTCGGTTTATGAGACATATTGGGTACATGTGATTTCGTACTCATACTACACTTATTGAACTCTTTTGTGGTGCAGCTTTGATTTTGAATACGAGTGCATCTCGTGGAGATTTCTGAGTCCGAGCTTAGATTATCTTGGAGTTGTGGTGAGTTGTTTGGCTGTTCCGCGACCCACACCTCCTATTAGATTTTTGCCCTGATTTTCTTACCATATTTGAATTTTATTCTTCTTTTGAAGGAAATTTAAAGTAGTAGGTTATGTGCTTTGACTTTTCCTTAAAAAAAAATATAATTCTCTTCCATATTTGGTTATTCTATCCTTAGAAGAACTGTATGTAACTCTATAAATTGAAGACCCCTCTTCTTATACTAGGAACACAATAGGATCTACAATGTAGACATTTGAGAGTTTTATTTATGAGGAGACTTTCTCTCTACCGCTTTTATGCTTTTAATTATTTTTTTAATCATGTAGGCCAATTGGTCATATCATATAATGATATATGTTTCTATTAGTATAGTTTTATGTATTGTCTAATTTATTGTGATATGATTTGAATTTGTAAGCTTCCACATGATACTCTGATTACTTTCGAACCCAACAAGTGATAATAGAGCACTTGATTCAATGATATAATAAAATGAATTTGAAGACATGTTTAAGATGATTTCAGATCAATTTGTAATCAATGTGATGATAATAAAGATGTCCATGCTACTACATGTGAAGAAAAATTTCAAATATATTTTCAACAATCCTGTTGCTCATCCTTAAAAACAAAATCTATTTTTAAACCATGCTTATTTAAACACATGAGCTTCAACTTTTAACCCCTGCAAACTTTTAATGCTCGGGCTCCACTTTAACTCATGTATCTTACTATTAACGCATCAACTCCACTTTCAACTCCCCTCATAAATTTAAACAGAGAGCTTCTGTCACTCCCCGAACCTACACCCTGGGCGAGACTGGCACTCGAGAATCATTGCTGGCCCCAAGCGAACCCTTGGCCTGACTTACTTACTCAGCATAAGACTTAAGTCAACATAACTGTACTTTTAAAAGTAAACTGAAAGCTCAAAGATAATTGAAAATAACATTCACTGGCCAAAGTGGCAACTTAAGTCTCAACATAATAAAATGAGAATGAAAAGACTAAAGAACTAACATCTGACTGTCTATCTATGAAGCCTCTAAAATTGAGATGGACGTCGGGACAAGACCCACGACATCCTAATGAACTAAACATACTAAAAGCAATAAAAGGGATCCTTCGGAAGCAAGGAGGCTCACCAACAACTCTGGAGCTCAACCAGAATCAACGGTGCGCTGGATGCTAATCCTGGTTACCTATGACTGCATCATATAAAGATGTAGGTCAAATGGCATCAGTACAATGAATGTACGAGCATGTGAGAGGAATTCTAAAACAAGACATAAACTTGAAAGGAACTGAAGAACAAACCTGGTTTCAACTCAACTTAACTGAACTCATTTCAATATAAAGCAGTATAAGCAAGTGCAATATAAAGAAAAGCCTTATAAAACATGGATAACAACTCTGTGTATTTAGAAATACAATAGTAACTCTATATGTATGCAAAGATACAATATAAACTCTGGATGTATATAAAAATACAATTTACTTTTGTGTATATAAAAATACAAAATACTGTTGTGGGAGTTTCTCTAATCGACAACCATCACTTAAGAGCTATTGTGATGATACAACGTTTCTCCTCACACTGTCAGGGCTATCCTATACCTTGCCGAGGGTATAGAACCATACTACTAAGTGGATCCACTAGTCTATGCTATAAAGCACTAAGGAATCATCTAAAAAGTATGAGCCTCTTCTACCCATGATGACTACATAGTTTATGGGGGTTGGGAGTTGTTTGAACTCTCCCTCATATCGGTGCTCAATACTACTCCCAAAATATAATACTATCTCTTATGTTTAAAAACATAACTTCTTTTTGTGATTTGAGATAATTGCTCAAAACTTAGCCCAAAGGCTATCTTGGAAAACAAAGTTCCCTCTCTTGCTTAATTGTGAAAGCATTTACTCTTACTGAAAACTAGCTCAAAGGCTCTTTTCGAAATCAAAGTTTCCTTACTTGTTTAAATGTGAAAACATTTTACTCTTTGGGAATACATAGTCCCCATATACTCTTTTGAAGAAATGAACTTCAATCTTTACTCTTTACTCAACTCAAAACTCAAGTCTTAAAACAAAGTTAAAACATTTGTAATAGACTTTTGAAAAACTCTTATGAACTTCTCTTGACCTGACTCTTAACTTTGCTTGAATTGAATTATGGATTCAAGCTCATGATCTCATGTTTATGGATGATTTCATGATGTTTAGACGTACCTTAGAGTGTAGAAATCAACTAGAAAACATAGGTACGTTGCAAGGGAACTCATACGGAAAGAAGTGGGAAAGAGTAGAAGACCTAGCGTCCCTGGCGCTCTGAGTGCCGCGGGGCGCCAGAGTCAAAACTACAGAACTGGAGTTGGGGCACACTGGCTGGCGCGGCGCCCCAGAGCCCCAACTACAGAAAACTTTGTGGGGTGCTCTGGCTGGCACGGCGCCCCACCCCTTTCCCTAGAATCTTCCGATTTTTCTTGCTCATTTTTCAACTTTAAACCCTCTAAATTCAATTGGTTCTTTCCCCAAACACTTAGATTCAACTACATAACCAAAATATGCAAGAATTTACTCAAAACAACATCTAATTTCATGAATTTAAATCAAGAACTTCTCAACAACTTCAACAATCAAGAACCCAATAGAAACTTCAAACAAATCCATTGAGAACTCAATTTCTATACTTTCAAGAACATAGTTTCACTGAATAAAATCATGATTGGTGCGTGAGTGAACTAACCTAACGCTATGTGATCTCACATACCTCGTAGGGATCACCCCTTGGCGGAATCCTCAAGCAAAACTTCAAGAACTTGGCGATTCATTGCTTCTTCTTCTCTTTTCTCCTCTTCTTTTCTCTTCTCTCAAAATCCTAACTTATTTTGATAAAGCGTAAACTGAATCCAATCAGTTTAGACCCCAACTTAATTACCAAAAATGAATTTATTTAATTGGGTAATGAAATGACCATAATACCCTTCTAAAATCCGGCTTTGACTTTCCTTATCTAGACGGTCTAACTTCAAATGGGCATATTTCCCTCATACAAACTTGAAATTGATCAAACTCGGTGGCGTTGGAAAGATAATTCAAAGATCTTTCCTACAGTATCTTGTAGAACACCTAAATCATCCTGAGCTAGGAGTTATGGTCATTTGAAGTTGACTCAAAACTTATACTTAGCTTAACTTTGTCAATTCCAAATTTGATTATTTCCAAAAACGGTTTCTTTCTACTTCTAAGTCTTTCTAGTAGCGGGGTGTTACCGCTCCAATTTTCAATCCATATCAATTTTTTAAATCATGGTAAGCAGCAGTGATACATGAAGATTGTGTGGAGAAAAAGGAGCAAAATTATTTTGTCAAGAAAATCCAACCAGAAAAGGAGATTTGTTAGGGTTTTGTCCTGATTTTCCTACCATGTTTGAGTTTTATTTTTCTTTTGAAGGAAAGTTAAAGAATTGGGCAAATTACAGAAATCACATACTTTTAAGGCAAAATTACAATATATTCCTTAAAAGTTTATAATTACAGAAATCCCTCAAACGGATACAATAATATAAGCGTTGATACATTAATCTGATGCGTGAGATACAATAATATAAGCGCTGATACATGCACGAGATACAATAATATAAGCGCTGATACATTAATCTGATGCGCGAAATACAATAATATAAGTGATGATACATTAATTTGATGCGCGAGATACAATAATATAAGTGTTGATACATTAATCTGATGCGCGAGATACAATAATATAAGCGCTGATACACTAATCTGATGCGCGAAAATGAAGGATTTTGGAGATTTGTAAAACTTATAGGGGTAATGGTAAGAAGTAAACTAAAAGGTGGGATTTCTGTAATTTTTTCTAAAGAATTACCATAGATGCTTTAATTTTTTCTTAAAGAAAAATATAATTCTCTTCCATATTTGGTTATTCTTTCCTTAGAAGAAATGTATAGAACTCTATAAATTGAAGACTCCTCTTCTCATACAATAAACACAATATAATTCACAATGTAGACATTTAAGAGTTTTCTTTATGGGGAGACTTTCTCTCTACAATTTTTATACTTTTAATTATGCTTTTTGTTTTTAATTATGTAGGTCAGTTGGCCATATCATATAATAATATATATTTCTATTGGTATAGTTTCATGTGTTGTCTAATTTATCGTCATATCATTTGCAATTGTAAGTTTCGGCATAACGTCCTGATTACTTTCGAACCCAACACCTCCCTTTATCTTGTTATTTATTATATTGTTCTAGTATTTAGACAAGATATTTCTTACATTTAGACTGGTCACTTTAATTTCAGGCTTGCACCGTATTTTAGAAGCTCTTATACTTGTGACATCAAATCTTGGATGGTACATCAGTTTTTCCGCATTTCTTTTTAAAAGACTTATTCTTGAGATATTATGTTTGTCACTTACCTTTCTCTTATTATATTAACTTGAATTGGTAAGATATTTAGATTGGCTTACCTATCGGTTTGAAACATAGGTATCATCACGACTTATGAGTTTGGAATTCGGCTTTGGATCATGACAATTATAGAGTGAAGAGTGTGACACAAAGATATCTGACTCTAATACCAACTAAAAACAAACAAAAACCTTAGAACTTAACTCAATTCGAAAAGCTTATTCAAAGAGTTAAATGTGTTCAAGAACACATAAAAAGATATTCAATATGTTTCAATTTATGAGACATAACTTGAATCTACACCGAACTTAAGAAATAAAAACTTCTGAAATTTTTGGCAATAAAACATGTCATGGCTAATAATTTAATATTTACGTGATTAGAAAGACTTTTAAAATTTACAGTCTAATTCGCGTCTTCTTTGACCTCATCTTTTTATTAATTTTAAATTTTCTCCATACACATTCCTCTCTTAAAGGGAATCTTTCAGTGCATGTTTGTTTCCTTTATGAAAGAAGCATGTTCTTGTTTCTGTCTCCTCTTCGAATCTTCTGTTATTTCATTGAATCACTTTTATACTTTTTTGTTAATTCCAACTATTATATTTTGTCATTATTCAAGTGTTCTATTCTACACTCT
The DNA here is from genome assembly GCF_019186545.1 of Solanum stenotomum. Lineage (NCBI taxonomy): Eukaryota > Viridiplantae > Streptophyta > Magnoliopsida > Solanales > Solanaceae > Solanum > Solanum stenotomum. The sequence goes on from NC_064282.1 coordinate 101,078,793, forward strand.
TAATAATAATCTAGATAAACGTTCTTTTAATTTTATATGACATTTTGTCAGGAATTTTTCATATTTTATTAATATTATTATTTTTGGATACTTTTATACGTACCTTGAGGGGGTTAGAGCAAGGGAAAAGTACTTTGATTAAAAGTAAATGTATAATTCAAAGTTTTGATTGATTACTGAGCTAAGTTGAAAATTTAAATTTTTAATCGATTTTGGTACTACTTGGATTATCGTCCTCCTATATTGTTGTCGGGATAAATCTGACTTGTTCTTCTATTTTCGCTTACATAGATAGGATATTTTAAAAAATAAATATCCTTTTTAGTAGTAAATTTAGATACAGTCGAACCAATTGAATTTATAAAAATCAAATATGCGTACAAGCATTTTTTTTTTCTTTCATTTTTAATTTAATACTATTTAAATATAAATAACATCAATAAGATATCATTTAATAAAGTTGTGAATTAAATAGCAAGAACAACTAAATCACTAAAAAAAAAAGATGGCTAAGATGAATAGATCTCTTTTAGGAACAAAAAAAAGTTATAACGGAAAAGGTCACACATTCTAAATAAAGAAATTTATATAAATATATAAATAAATAGCTCAAATAAGAAAGGGAAAGTGCGTGTGGTTAAAAACGGATTAAAACCGAAAATCGAATTAAATAAATTAACTTTTATTTGATTTAAATTTGGTTTAATTTGATTCTAAATTTTAAAAAATTAATAATATTTGATTTTATTTTATTTTATTTGTTAAGTTATATGACGAAACACCACTTCCCAAATTTTTCCCAAGTTTTCCTCAAGTTTTTTCCAAGTATTCTTGGGGCCAAACGGGTCCTAAATCTTAGGTCCAACAAAATCGTTTCCCCAACACGCTTTCTCTCTTTCACCATCTTTAAGGATGTTAATAGTTCCACATGATTGTTAATAGATAATTAAAATCGATTTATCTATGAATCGAGAAATGCTATGGTTTTTACAAAATTGCCCCTGAACTATGCGAAATAGACCACTTATACCCTCCATTACATTTTGGGATCAAAAATACCCTCGCAGTTATCCCAGGAGACCACAAATACCCTCAAGAGTTAACATCCCAATTTTTTAGTGACATGGCAAGCCACATGGGACTAATCCCTCCACCTAAGCATTGCCAACTAAGATTCACTACAAAAGAACTTGACTTTTAGTGGCGACAAAGTCGCCACAAAATCCCAAAATATTGCCACTAAAGATTATGAGTGATTTTTAGTGGCGACTAAGGCTCCAACAACCATTCGCTAGTAAAACCTTTTTTTTCAACAAAAAAATATGATAATTAATTTTTGATTGCGACCTAATTTTCTAAAATAAATAACTTGCAATATCCATATTAAAAACATCCAATATTATTACGAAAAATAATCAAAATTACTTCTCGATTCAAATCTCCTACTATATATATATAATGTATCATTGTACATTTTATACATTTACATATGACATTAAAATAAAGCATATAGTGTCTTCAAACTCCTACTTAATCGATATCATATTTGGTTTTTTAAAAACAATGAAGAAAAAAACACAATTAGAATTTAATGTTGAAAACTTTTAGTGACGATTTTCTGAGCTTTTGTGGCGACTGTTGTTGCTGCTAAAGGTCTAGTTCTTTTGTAGTGAATCCTAGTTGGCAACACTTAGGGGGAAGGATTAGTCCCACGTGGCTTGCCAATTTGGGGTGTTAACTCTTGAAGGTATTTGTGGTCTCTTAGGATAACAACAGGGGCAATTTTGACCGTTTTCCGTATAATTTATGAACTTATATAGAAGAAATTCACAAGATCATGCACTTCTTTTTCCTGCTTGTAACGGAAATAGGTATCGTTGGTTGGTCCAGTCTATTCTTAAAATAAACAGCTCACACACAATAGCCGAGTAATAAAATATCTCACCTAAATTCAACATCTAACCATGGAAACTTAAGTTGAATTGGTGGAAACACCTTTGGATTAAGCTCTTTGCATACCAAGCCCATAAAACAAGATCTCAAATTTTCATTTAACAAGTGTTTTGTATCTCATGTATAATTATGTATATCACTCCTATCTATCATGTATACCGGTGCAAATCAATGGGAAGTTTGTGGGTGATATACAGAATATACAGTGTGGTCTCACAAAGCCATTTTATAAGTTTGATATTTAACTTGAAATAAGTCCAAATCACTTTTAATCTTTCTCAAAATTTGTATATAATCTTGTATATTCATTTTCAACCTATTCCAACCATACTAACTCTCACATATACATGCAATCAAAGAGAGAAAAAGAAGGAAGAGAAGTTGAAATTTATGAAATCCTCAAATTTGGATCCAATAATCCTTTAAGAATCGAATAACACTTTTGTTTTAGATTTTGTTTTTCGATGAAAAAATTGAATCCTCGTCGACTATTATCAAGAATAAAAATATACGTAATTTGGGTATCTCAAAAAAATTATGAATCGATATATTATAAAGCGTGAAATAAGGAAGAGGATATTTACCTTCTAGTAAATTGTTGATTATAGATGAAATTTGCCCTACAATGTCAATCTTTTTGAGCTTCAATTGCTAAACCTAATCATAGGCTAAAACAATCACTAGAATTAAATATAAGTCTCAATATCCTAAAAGAAGAATTGAACAAGCTTTCAAAAAGACAGTGATGTCCTTTGATAAAAAAAATTACATGTAAAAGAGAAACACGATAACTAACATGGACCAGAAACATACTAGTAATGGTACATTAATTATATCTCTTCCAAATACATAGAGGAACAAAACAAATAGGCATACATTTCAGTATCCACCATAAGGTTGGCCTCTAAAATGTGATAAAGTCTCTAGGACATGATGCTTTGCTTTTTCAAAATTAATCAATCCCATGAACCAAAAGTCATGACCATCTATTGTCACAATTTGAATGTACCTTTCTGATGGATTTTCTCTCATCACTACTGGATTGACACTTCCAATGTTTGCCAATGGTATTGCCACCTACATAGACACTCAAGTTAGCTATGAGCTATTTAGCGATATTGCCACCTACATAGACACTCAAGTTAGCTATGAGCTATTTAGCGACAAATTAGTGACGAATGTTGTAGCTATTTTTTTTAAAAAAAAGGTTAATTGCAATTTCACTTATAATATTCTCATGTTTATAATTTTTCCTTCTCAAATTCATTTTCCCTCACTAATAGCCATCACTTACAAGTGGTATAAGTTAAGTAACATTTTTCAAAGTAGACAAGTTAAAAGAGTTTCGGTACTTATATTTTTTGTAGTCAAAGAGGGAGATTTTGTTTAAAGCGGTATAGTTTTACTTTTAAAAAAAAAAAAACTTTGAGGTTATCGCTAATCACTAATTGCTTATACTTGTTCGTCTTGATATAGTGAGCTAATAGAAACTGCGTCATGCTTGATTCATAAGACTATAATTAATAGCACCAATATATTATTTTACTTAGCCTACATCTTCCACGACTTTTCCGACCAAACCAAGAAGTTGGTTGGAATGCAAGGTGGTAGCCTCTCAAGCAATTATGGAAGTTGTCAACAATCATGTTCTTATTTTCTTTATTGTTCAGTACTAAATTCACTTATTCACCAATCAACTAAAGAGCATAGATTTCCACTAGGCGAAGAAGCAACAACACAATAGTTGCACGAAAGTCAGTCTTACCTTCTATTATATTAGTAAAGGTCCTTAATTAGACCCGACTAACAAGATATAAAGGATTTTCCCCTTTACTAGCAAAAGACAAAGATCATCAACTTTGAGTCATCTATCTCGTTGCATAATGTACTTCACTACACCCTTGCCCCTTTAATTGAAGTATAAGTCATCAACTCGATCTATCTTGATGGAATTTTTCTATTATGTAACGAGAAGACTAAAGTATTAAAATTACCTTATAGTAGCTCCAAGCTTCGTGTCCCGATGGAGCTCGAAAAGATAAGGGACGATCGCTACAAAAAGCCACTTTGGTTGATGACAAATAAAGAGTTCCAGCAACAGGACCAGTTATTGTAGAAAGATAACAAGCAAATGTCTTCTTCAACTGCTCATTTGGATCTGTTGCAAAAATCTGCTTGTAAAGTGGTTCAAATCCACCTTCTGTCAATGCCTTGGCTGTCAATTTAAGTTTACCACATGCTGCTTCTGATACTGATGGACCAGTTTTCACTACAAAATGTAACACAAATAAAAAATTATTAGCAGTTGGTAATAAGAGATATAAAATTGAATAAATTAAAATTTGTATGTGTAATTGGGACTACATCAAAAAAATCTTTAGCGTCAATTAATATACAACAATAATCTAATTGCCACTAACAATGTAATTTTAGCAGCATTTAGCACTCTTTGTAAATGTCCCTAAAGCCTATGGCGACACTGGATCAAATGACAATTAACTAATGTCGATAAATGCTTTATCACTTTTTATTAATGTGTTAATTTATTGCCGCTAAAGATAGTTTTTGTTGTAGTGCAGCCACTAATGTTGGCATTAGGGTAGGATGTGTGGCCTTTCTCTGAATTTTGTTAACGCGGAATATTTTGTGCATTGATCTATCCTTTTATCCTTATAATTTAAACTTTCGTTTAGAATAATTCCGCGATTTAAGTCTCACCCTTGTTAGAGAGGAGCAATGACAAAAGAATTTATGGGCTATCCCCACTTTCCATTACTTAATAGGGCAATTCCTTGACCTTCGTTAAAAAAAAGCTAGTGAAAGATGACTAAAACACTAGAAAAAGCTAGCTTTTTGACCATAACAAGAATTTTGAAAACTTATTTTCAAATATCTGTTTGACCATGAAATTTATATAGATTTTGGCAATCTGATCTTCAAATATTTGCAAGTTTTCAAAAACTGGTCTGAACAAGCTCAGACCAATTTTTGATACATCCACTCAATCAACTTCAAATTTCAAAAATTCAAATCTTCAAGTTAGCACAAGACTATCTAGTCTAAAGAAATTCAGACACAGAACTAAGATTTGAAGTTTATATAGATTAAGAATTATAGTTTATGGTTCTAAATTAAAAGAGTTTATACATATTTATAAGATAAATACAGAATTTGAATCAAAATTACTGGGTTCACTGAACCCCCATAGATTTAATGATAAGAGGCAAAAACACTTCCCACACAACTATTGATCACAAAAATATCGCATAAATTCTTTGCATCTATCAATTAAATGAATACAACAAACTCTCTTGCCAACCAATGTTAAAGGATATAATTAAAGAGTTTAAGTAATATACACTGACAGTATAAATATTTTAAAACTCACAGTTACGCCAGACGTTACGGGTGATAGTGTCAGCTTTGTTAGTCCAAGAATTGAAGACATGAGAAACAGAGTCAATTGGATTGTTGTTAGGCTTAACAACAGGGGAATACACAAGGTAAGGTTGTTGAGTTTGAAAATCATGTCTCTTTTCTTGATCATGAGCTTTTTTGTTGTGATTTGGGACTGATGGAGGACTCATGATATGGGTGCCCAATTTTTGCTGATCCATATGAATATGGTGATGAAGGAACAGAGGGTTTTACTGGTTTTTGTGTATTGATAGAAGAAAAAAGTTATAAATATTGTGCTGAGAATCTGCTTTAATTAGTAGAATGGGAAAAATGAATTTTATGTAAAGGATAAGTATATTCTGTAAAACGCCAACGCGTTTTCTTTTTGCTTGATTATATTAGTATGCTGTAAATTGAAGCTAAGTTTTGATTCAAAGGAAGTTGCTCGGACGACAAGTATTCTTCACTTTATGTAAGTTCGAATAACGATAATTAGGGGTGTGAAAAATGAGTCTAGGGCCCATTTGGCCATGCGATATGATATCATGTATGGAATAATGATATGGTATCATGATATGGAATTATGAGATGAAATTGAAGTTTTGTTTGGACATGCGATATGAAATTTTGGTGTTGTATATTTTCTCATAAACATAAAAATATCATAAGTTGTAAAACTATTAAAATAGTCTCAATTGTTTATTCAATCTTATCAAATAAACAAAAAATTATAAAATCGCATAATAAATTATTACAAAGTTATTTGTTCTCCACTTAAGTAATTGTTTCATCTAACTTTAATTTAATAAAAAAGAACTGAACATAAATTGTAGTGTATTGGTCTTTAATATAAGTCTCCCACATAGTATGGACAATTTTCACGTTGAACTTGCATTTCTCGATCATGTGACCGAGAAGACAAACCAACATTATTACTTTGAGCCATTTGTTGATCAATATCATCCGCAACTATATTTTCATGCTCATAAACCATAAATATTTCATCAGTACTTTGATATTCTCGCAAATAATTATGTAATACTGCACAAGTTATGACAATTTTCACTTGTATATCAATATCATAACAGTTCATGCCTTGTTTCAGTATTCTAAATCTATTTTTTCAAGCTCCAAAAGTCCGTTCAATCACATTGCGCAGAGATGAATGCCTATAATTAAATAGTTCTTTGGCATTTTGAGGCTCTCTTTCACTTCCTCGGTAATCTTGCAAATGATAGCGTAGTCCTTTGTATGGAGCTAAAAATCATTTTGTGTTTCGGAAACCAGCATCAACAACATAATATTTATCTACCAACAAACATTTTATAAAGGATTACTAAAAGCATATGTAACGTAAATGAGACAACTTTGTGTAAATAAATAATATTTATTCTAAGGATGTAATTTAAAGTTACCATATAACGGAAATGGAAATTGCGACGTTGGTTCAACAAGTGCATTCTCAAGTACTTTACTATCATGTGCAGTACCTTCCCAACCAGCAGCAACTAAGGTAAATCGCATATCAAAATCACAAGCACATAAGACATTTTGTGATGTTCTTCCTTTGCGATTACGATATGCTTGTTGCACCGCTTTAGGAACCTCCCCTTCTATATATGTTCCATCAATCGCACCAACACAATCCTATCAAATAAAAAATACATCAATATTAGTTTAGTGAGCATAAAATAAATTGGAAGCATTATAGAATGCACTTCATAAAAATAATGTTTGTAAGAGTAGTAAAAATAGTGCTTCCAAGACAATGCAAAGTCATAAATTAAATATTATGTCTTTAAACAAAGTTGATAGGAAATATGTAACTAAATACTAATAACTTACGCATAAAATATAAATGTGCACTTATTAAGGCCATAAAATAAATTTATTACTCAACAATCTATTGGTGTGAGTTAAAGTGACTATATGTTGGTGAAAATAATAAATTTTATGTCGGTGATAATAATAAATTTTAAAAAGTAATGATGTGATTATAAATTTTATGTACATATGAAATAAATGGTTAGTAGATATAAATGTGGGGTTGTTCTAACAAAATATAAACTCGTGGATCAATTTTTGTATTAAAATATCCCAAATCATGATATAGAATTCCCAAATAATTCCATATCATGGTTTTTGGAGAATATAGAATCACATCTCATGATATAAATCAGGAGATGGAACCAGCGTAAAATTGCATATCCAAACGCTGTTTCCATCTCACGATATCATATCGTGATATGGTATCGCATGGCCAAACGCCTACTAAATATAGGTAATCCGTTTAACTCGTTCAAAATTTTAAGGATTGGACTCAAGATTATTTGAAATTGGGTTCAATTTCAAGTCAGTCCTTAACTCATTTTAAGAGAATCCTCAATTGAGCCTAATTTAATCTCAAATTTAACCCATTTTAAAATTCTTTATTTGCATTGATGTAATGTATGTTCCTTTCATGTCTGAGCATAGAATCCTTTTTTACCCCCTTCCATTCTATTCTTACAGTAGTTATGTTAGTATTGAAGGTATGAATTTCTATCTATCTTATATCTTTTAAGATTTTATCTATTCATTTGTAATTTTTTTAAAAAAAATTCTTGAGTTGAAATTCAAATTGTAGTTATAAAAGTTAAATAACAATATATTAAAATTATTGAGATTAAGCGGATCAAATTGGGTGAGTCATGACCCAACCCGATTTTTAGCCCAAAGTAAACTTGGGTGGGTCAAGACCCAACCCAATTTCTATTTCAACTCATTCTAATATCTCTCATTTCAACCCAACCCGTCCATTTAACACCCTTACCTACAAATGTCCATGGGAAAAGACATCAAACAAATACACTTATGGATCGTTTGATGGGTTGCATAAGAATAAGTGGTTAAAATTAATTATACTAATATTATTTCTTATGTAGTGTAAATAACATGAATTGCATAATTTCTAAACAAAATTATTTGTTTAATTATGTTAATACAACATTAAAATGTTTTACATTTCTAATACAATAATATTTCATGTATTAGTTATACATAATATAATACCAAAATTAATGTATAACAAATTGAAAAAATATATCAAACAAGATACTGATAATATACAAAGCTAATATATGCACATATTTGTTTTTACAAATTGAACCATAAAATAAACAATGGTCCAATGGTGATCACTAGATTCAAAATCATTTTTGCTGAGAAGATTATATTGCAAATCAAAGCAGATTTAGCTGGAGTACATCAAACTCAAAGTATGGGGAGATCCAAGATTTAAGTTGTACAAATTTTATTTTTAACATCTTTAATATTGATTTAGTTAGTATGGGAAGATCCAAGATTTAAGTTGTACAACAACATATTCAAAGTAGTATTATCACAAGTGATAAGTGAGGTTTGAAAAATAATAGCGTATGAATCAGTCTTATTCCTATCTTTAAGGTAGAAAATAAAGTTGTTTCTAGTGGGTCATTGGCCTAAGTAATGCATATATAAAAAAAAAAAAATGAAAAAAAAATACACTAGTGAGGAAGTTACGCTGAAAATAATGAAGAGAAGATTAGTGGCAATAACAAATAAATAATTTTCTTATTTCTGCAGTCTTCTTTTAGTTGTCATGTTGCGCTTTTTGAAAATCAATTTGACTAATTTTCAAAGTTAAATTAGATTACATTAATTTAATATTTTAAATTAAAAATTTAGATATTCAAAAACTATAGAAAAATTATTATAAATAACCATTACAACTACATGGGGACGAAAAGAAGTATAATTTTAGTGAATTTTGATACGGAAATTATGTTCACATTGAAAGAATTGATTAAGACGAATTCATTTTTTTTTTGCATGTAATTAATTCAGGAAAAAAAAATAAGGAACGGTCAAATGGTGATCACTGGATTCAAACTTAAAGTTGTTTTTTTTTTTTTTTGGGGTAGTCTACTATGTTAAGAAATGACTCATACTTGCGACGTTTCCTAATATTTCGTTGTTTTAATTTATGTGATATAGTTTAAATTTTGAGAGTCGAACAATTAAGTTTGATTGTAAATTTAGTATGAAATTTTCAAATATTTTGAAATAAAATTTAGTGACATCTTTTGGATTTCAAAATTTTAATAAGTCTATCACTACAACAAAATCAATTTTTAACGGTAATAAATATGCATATTAATAAAGAGGGTTAAAACATTTACAAGCATTAATTCATTGGCATTGAATTTAATGTCTTTATAGGCTTTAAGGACATTTACAAAAAAAATGTTAATTGCGTTCAAAATTATTTTTGATATAGTATGTCTTTGATCGTTATTTTTTCATATAACAATTAAATATTTTGAATTGTGCATTATTATATTTAGAGGTCGTTTGGATATGGAGTATTATGAGAAATAATCCATGTAATATGTATGGTATTATTTAGTACCAGGTTTGGTAGAAATTCAGGCATATGTATAACTAATTCATAGATTAGTTATACACCCTACTTGGTATTATATGATGTATTACTAATACCTTCAATTTGGAGGTATTAGTAATACATAGGATTTAGAGCATATTTGACATTACTGCTAAAAACAACTTACTTTTGGAAGCACTTTTAAAAAGAGAATTAAGTGTCAAAAAACACATCTAAATTATCTCATTTTTTGAGTTTCATACCCAAACTATTGAGAGTATAAGTTTTCATACCTAAACTATCACTTATTAGTTTGAAAAACTAATAAGTGATAATTTGTTGGTAAACCATTTCCAACTTATTACTCAATATAAAAGACTTTTTTGTTTTGTAACAACATAGAAGAGGATAGATGTAGCATGTATACCTAAGGAGTTTTGGGCTAAAATTATTTTTGGTTTAAGTAATATGCGGTCTTTTAAATTTGTCTCCATATTTCAATTAAACACTTTAACTTAGACTTGTATCTACTGAACACTTAAATTTTAACAAATTTATACTTATTTAATACACTAAAGTGTGTGTCTCAAACACAAATACATAATTGATGGACCAATAAAATAATGACACGTGACAATTGAATTCAATTTTTTTAATCTCTATTTAAATCATTCAAAAAGAATTTTTAAAAAATCAAAAATTTATTTTGAATCAACCCACCCCACCCCTCTTCTTCTTTTGATCCTTTCACCGGCGGCAGCGGGCCGCACCATCAGTAAACCATACTCTTGCCTCTTTATTCTTTAGCATTGAACCTTACCACCCATTGCCTTTATTTTCTTCCCACTAATAATCAGTTATTATCATAAGTATATAAACAACAATAACGATTTTTGCCAGAAAAAATAATCAATTCATATTATTTTCATCGGAAACAATAGAGATTTGCTAAAATCTTTAAAATTTAGATCTAGATAATAATGTTTGTACAATTTTATTGCTTAATTGTGGATTTTGTTGCGCTAAAAAATAGAAAATTGTAATGCATATTTCAGCATTAACAAATGCCCAGCATAGAGCTAATTTTCCAAATTTAGTGTTTCTGTTGTCTTCAACTTTAAACTGAAATCATTCTTTAATAGATTTATACTATGATTTTATAAAAATAAAAATAAAAAGAGAGGCATCGAAGATGGTTGCAGAGGAACATTGAGCTGGGAAGAAGATGGACTTTCCTTTTTTTAAAAAAAAATTTAAGCGTATAAGTGGGAAAATAAAAAAGGAAAATATTATTTTTAATTGGTTTACGCGCTGAAGGAATGTGGAGGTAAATTTTTTTGCCATGTCAGCATTTTATGTTTAATATGAATGATTTTTGAACAAATAAAATATTTAATAGGTACAAGTCCTAGTTGAGATGTTCCAGTAAAATATGTGGATAACTTTAACACTCTGTTTGGATCATTGTTGCCCATTGTATTGTATTGTACCATTACCATACCCACAATGTTTGTTTTGATTGTTACTTAAAATGTATTGTATTGTATTATTAAATATCGTTGTTACGTAACAATGAAAACTCCCATTTTATGGAACAACCGATTTGGTGTGTTATTGTTACTTAATTTCTTTTTCTAACTATATCATGGCATAATATTTCATAATACTTTTTTACCTTTTACCCTATATTATTTAATTCTAGTCAAACCTCCTACCCTAGAAGGATATTTTAGTAAATTTATAAATTACAATACAGTACGATACAGTTAAACCAAACAATAAAAATGTTATTAAACAACAACAAACAATACAGTCTAGTCAAATATTGTATCTACCATACAATACAATACAATAGAGTACAATACAACACAATACATTATGAAACAACAGGTAACAATGATCCAAACATAGTGTAAGGGGTCGTGGATGATTTAAGTCATTATTTTTTATTTACGAGAGTTATTTGGATCCGTACAAGAAGCACATAATAGAAAATGTGTGTTAATGTATGATAGAGACAACTTGCTTTAATCCTTCTCTTATTGTTAATTTTATCAAGCAATCTCTATCTTTTTGGCCAACTTCAATTAATTAAGTGAGAAATCTATTATAGAATTGATTCTACTTGATGTTTTCAATTGGGAAGTTGAATTTGAGAAAATATATTTGATTTCTCCATTGTCAAGTTGAAGCATCAAATTAGGTTTCAATTAAACTAAAATTTTGTATTGAAAATCAATGGGGGCGTTACTCAATCTGTTTAGAAATAACTTGGAGGAGTCTATGATGATTGGGTGGATCTAGAATTATCCAAATTAATCATGGTATAAAAAATTGAAGAAGATAATCATGTATGTTATATTTATATCATCGTATATCATGTACGTATCTTGTATATATTTTATGTATATCACGTGTATCAATATTAAACATAACATACAAGTGATATACATATAATATGCACGTGACATATATGATATACACCTAAGATGTTTATGACATACAAGTAATACATATGAAACTTTGAAGTATAATATTCGATCCAAAACTTCATCAATTGAGCACCAAATCCTCCCAAGCTCAAGATATAAGATTATCAAAATATTCCCAAGAATTGGAATAATACAAAGTTGAAAATTATTTCAATTTATCAAACCCAAATTTCAACTTCATCAATAATGTCAATAGTGTCAATTTAATTTAACGATGTAAGCATCACGTTACTATAAAAAATGATTTCATTTTCAGATTCGAATGTAAGTTGTAACTATAGCCTTGTGATTTATGGAAACTGTTTTATACCATCTTCTCCTCGATGTGGTTTTAGATATTTCCTCTCTTTTTTTTTTCTTTTAATCCATTTAAAAAGAAAATTCTTTAAAAAATTTTCCTTAAATGTTATAGTACCAAAATAAATGGTAATTACGTTATTGAGATTAAAAAAAACACTATTATATATCAAGTAACGTGATGTAATAATATTGGGCATACATTTTNCCCCCCCCCCCCCCCCAAAAAAAAAAAAAACATATAAATTAAGATCAAGGGGTAATCAATCATATACTCCACGTTTTAATTCGTTCCTTTATTTCTGATTTTATATGAAATTTTAAAAATAATATTTATTAAAATCTTATAATCTTAAATTAAAAATATATAATATACCAAAAATATATATTCTTTAATCTTATGATTTTAATATTCATATAAACAAATAAATGAAAAATTACTAAAAATAATACTCCCTATATCTCAATTTATATGACATATTTTAGATTTTGAAATTCAACCAAGTCTATTTTTAACCATAAATTTTTCATATATCTTTTAAATATTTTGAATTATCAATTATTATAATATATAATACTATAAATTTCATATATGCAAATTCTCGATCAAACATAAACGGTTTGACCCACAAATACTATTAAACTAAAGGCATAATACATAAATGTGCCCTTAAACTTGACTTCATTTCACATTTATGCCCTCAAACTTTGGGTATGCACAAGTAGACATTTAAACTTGTATACAATTGAACAAGTAGACACATGAGTTCTACGTGACACAATACACGTAGGACAAAAAAATGACATGTAGGACATATGTGTCTATTTATTCAATTTTATACAAGTGATTACTTGTGCATACCAAAAATTGAAGGGCATAAATATAATTTAAAGTTAAAGAACATATTTATGTATTATGCCTAGGGGTATCAAAAATGAACCCAAACATAGATAACCCGCCCAATCCGCCTATAATTTTAAGATTTGGACTCAAGATAATTTGAATTGGGTTCAATCTCAACTCATTCAAGTCTAACCCATTTTAAGAGAAGTACAAATTATAGGAACCACATATTATAAGTACTAAATAACATCCTATCCCTTCTAGTTTTTTATTTACCAAAAATCCCTTAAAAATGATGTTTGCGGGATACATAACGTTGTGCACATGATACATTAGGTTTGATACATTCCACATAGCGAGATACGTAACGTTGTGCACGGGATACATTTGATTTGATACATTCCACATAGCGGGATACATAGAGTTGTGCACGAGATACATGCGGGATACATAACGTTTGATACATTCTATATAGCGAGATACATAGCGTTGTGCACTGGATACATGCAGGATACATAGGTAAAATAAGGGATTTTTGAAATATTTGAAATAAGTAGGGATAAATGGATATTAAGGTAAGTAAATGAGTGTAGTTAAGTAATTTGTCCTTATTGAGCCCAATTCAATCTCCATTTTCAACCCATTTTAAAACTCTTTACTAAAATATGTTCCTATATTAAAGATATGAATTATTATCTATTTAACATCTTTTAGGATTTATATATCCATTTGTTACTTTTTTTAAAAAAAATCTTAAGCTGAAATTCGCATTGTGATTATAAAAATTAAATAACACTATGTTAAAATTATTGAGATTAATAGAATCAAATTGGGCGGGTCAAGACCCAACTCATTTTTTAGCCCATTTAAACCTAAACTAAACTTAAACGGATCAAGACTCAACCCAATTTTTATTTCAACCTAACCCGCCTATTTGACACCCCTAATTATGCCTACGCTAAACTAGTCTCTGTTTGCTAACACGTGAATGACTATCATATTTATATCTTCTTTCTGAAATTTATTTGTTTCAATTCATCTTCTCACCTGACCTGTACCTTACCACCTAAGTATTAACATCCCTTTATTTAGCTCATCTACCTACTCCTCCATTCATTTATTTTCATTCAAATCACAATGAGTTATCAACATGTTCATGAAGGTCCTTACCCTGACTACCCTCCACCAGGTAACAATTCTTTCCCTATTTTCCAATCAATCATCATGAGTACGTGTCGGATTCTTAAAAAAAATGTGTATTTTTTTTTAAGAATCGAAAGTAGAGAGTCTACGCAATTATTATTAGGGGATTGATTTTAATTGATTGTTGTGTGATTGAACTTAATTTGTGTTTTGAATTGACAATTTTATATTTTAGGGTATGGACCACCACCACCACCGCCACCGCAACCACAAGGGTACCCGGGGCAGGGGATGCCACCGCCACCGGGGTTTTATAATGGAGGGTATCCTCCTCCACCACCACCTCCTGGGCCTCAGGGTTATCAGGGGTATTTTAATGATCAGTATCCCCCACCACCACCACCTCAGCATATGTATCATGATGGTGGTGGCTATTATCGTAATGACGATGGATGTTCTTCATTTCTAAGAGGATGGTATGTTATCTTGCTTTTTCTAACTATGTGTTTGAGTTTTAGTTATTAATACTAGTGTCTGGGTTGTGTGGGATTATTCACATGTTTGTTCCTAAGTTCGGATAGAGGAAGAAGGTTGCGATCAACTAGCCGATTTCATGATGTAATGTAAAGTCTGGGATATTAGGGTGTATTCGGACTTCGGTATGATGGAAAATGTTTTCTAGGAAAATAAGTGGTTTTCTTACATATTTTCTTGTGTTTGGTATGCAAGTGAAAAATATTATTCTAAAAGTATTTGTATATAATCTAGACAAATACTAAAACACTAAGAGAGGTGAAAGTGGAGGGTAGGGTGTGGCGTAGTGGGATAAGGGCTACGAGGGGGGTGGGGGTGAAGATGAAGTTTGCTGGAAGGTGGGAGGATACTATTAATGTGGAATACCTATCCTGTTTGTTGAGAGGCCAAAATGCAACATATTCTAGACTCCGGCACTAGATTACCAGAAAGACAAGCTAGAGTGGATAATAAGTGAGGATATTGCATCATTTATGATCATTGGTTAGGTTGAGTTTTGATGTATGTGCACTTCTAAGTCATTTAGAACTTGGTGTTTGTCTCTGCATGAGTTGTTTGTATGCTGTGATTCTTTTGCCACATAGATTGCTTTCAGTAAAAAAATGCATTAGGTGGACAGTGGTGGTGAGAAGACGGATCTCTCTCCAGTGTTAAGTGTTCTATCATGTTATTCAGTTATCATATAAGAAAAGAATGCGATAAGTAAACAAATAATGAACATAGTGATTTCAGAATGAGTTGTTCAAGGAGTAGACTCTAGGAACCTATCTCTTTTGTTTGCCGTTGTCATAAGCATAGCCATCAGTTCATATGAACATCACGATTTGGTTTTAGTATAGCACCTTTGGAATGGCCAGTTGCAAAAAGT
Source organism: Solanum stenotomum (assembly GCF_019186545.1). NCBI lineage: Eukaryota > Viridiplantae > Streptophyta > Magnoliopsida > Solanales > Solanaceae > Solanum > Solanum stenotomum. The sequence continues at coordinate 101,094,725 of NC_064282.1, forward strand.
GAGTGAGATGCATTCTTTCCATTTTTCCTGGTTAGAGACATTCTATCACATTCGACGCAACTCAAATTTTCATGTTTTTGGGAACTTGTGTGTTTGAAGAGTACTCATGAGGAATTTAGATTGCTGATCAACCCATGTAACATGACACGGTGGATGGTCAGATTGAAAAGATCCTTTATCATAAACCTATTAACAACAGAAGAATCATTCTTTCTTTTGGTGTATTTGTATTCACTTATCTTAGATTCTGTTTTGTGGTGGAGGATTCTGGACTGGTTCATGCTGGGATCTGAATGGATCATGCCTAGTTGAGATTTTAGTTAGGAGCTTAAGTAGAAAGGTTTTGTTTACTTGCGTGCCTTGATATATTATCCTAAATTTTGTCTTGTCATGTGTTGTTTACAGTCTGCCATTTTTTTGCAGCATATAACTGTTCTGAGTAAACAATGCTTTAGGCAAACTGTATTAGTAACGAGTACAAAAACATAGTTCTGCGGCCCACTCTTAGTTGATAGCGAGTAAAAAATTGTTGGAATATCCTTATAATTTATGCATGTGTTTTCTTACATCTGACGTCATTATGATTAGTTCTGGCTAATGCCGATTAGAGACAGGGTAATTTTGAGAGAATAAGGATCTCTTCGTATGTGTAGTTCTTTTCTAATGTTTTTCAACTATCATATAGAAAATGAATTCGACAAGTCAGTAAATATAGGAATAGTGCTACTTGAATGAAGCCGTTCAGGCAGGCAGATTCAAAGAACTCTGCTCTCTTATTTGTCCCTCTTGTAAGCATTGCCATCAGTTCACTGGATCAACAAGATTTGGTTATGTCTTACCTTTGGTATAACAAGCTGCACATCATGATTCTTGCCAAGTTTTCTGGTTGAAAATATTCTCCAACCTATTAGCAAAACTCATTGTCTTGTCTATCTTCTGCTTAGCACTTCAACATGATTAACAGTCTTTTGGTTCTTTCTTTAGTAAGACATCTTTTTTTTTTTTTTTTTGATAACCGAGGAATCTCCAAAGTGTCAGCTAGTGCACGGTTTGAAACTCAGAGGATAATGGACCTTTCTTCCTCTTATCTTCTTCCCTGAAAATACTAGGTTTTTGTCCAATGTAGAGTTCGACCTCGTGAGATGCATGTTAGGATTCTTAGAGAAGGATCGATGAGCAGGAAAATCTAAATCAATTGACTTTGACTTTCCCTTGCCTTTGTTCGAATTCCTAGATCGACCTATTTTGTATATAACTTCAGCTCATTGAAGGGAGACTGAAACCTTAGAGTTCAATGAAGAGAGAACTCCGATCTCTTGCTTTTTACTAAAATATGACTTACCGATTTATTCCTCAAAAGCCCCTTTAAATAGGAGTCTTATTACATCAATAGCAAGTCTAATTCTTATGAAAGTAGGAGACCTAAATCCTATTCCAAACTAATAACTATAACTTAACCTAATCTTTATAAAACTATGAAATATAAACCCTATTCTAGAATAATAAATAAAGCTACTAAAAATATAATTAAATACTTAATTTAAGAACTTCCAATGCATCCACAACAATGCGCCTAACCCACAGTTGGGTGCTGCTCTCTTGACACTAGACCAAAACCCCTGGATCTAATTAAGATTGCCATTGTTGCCACCCTAGAGAACCATCTTCCTCAGATTTCAACTGTAATGCCTATTCTTGGAGTTTCTTACTTGCCCTGGGATATACATGAAGAAGGTCAATTCGATGTTTGAACATGAATCAGTTAGCCATTTGTTCATCTTGTAGTTAACAACACCAATGAGGTTTTCCCCTCGTTATTTTGTGAAACCACAAGAGGTTTTTATTTCTGTCAAGGAGTAAGAATAATTTAAACGACAAAAGATTGCATTACAGAGAGTTTCTAAGGTTGCCCTTGGTAGAAAGAGTCAAAGAGGTGTTATGCAAGTGCATTTTCATGTTTTAACTGCCGAAATCATTTTTTTCCCACTTGTTACATCTCAACCAGTGAGCAATCCTTGCAAGCAGTATAAGTTTTGTGAATTTATGTAAAGCTAATGCAATGCTCTTATGTGTTATTGCATCTCTGTCTCTGACACGTGTTGAAATTCTTGCTTATGGGGGATGGTTGAAAGGAAGAGGGAGAGTTACAGGCCGAAACATAGAAGAAAAATGATAAGATAAATAGGGCAGGTTAACTAAGAAAGATTGAGCATATCACATGCGAAATAAAGGGAAAAACTAGACGGTAATAAGGTGATACATTACTTGATTAAAGATGCGAAGAAAATCACGATAAAAACCCACACAACAGGAGTGTATATATTTTTGGTTTTGATTTTCTATTGCTTACATCTCATCTATTTATACTGTTTGCTTAAAATTGATGTTTTCTGTAGTTTGGCTACTCTTTGTTGTTGCTGTCTTTTGGAGGAGTGCTGCCTCTAGTTTACTGGACACATCTTATTGATTCGTCCAATTGCTACGAGTTGTGGGCATAATCTTGAAGATATCACCAGACTCCTCTCTACCTCTACAAATTACGTATATGCGAAGAACTTGTAGTGTCAAAACATTTATATTGTTAGTTATTTTGTGTTGTGGCAATTGAATTATGAAGGATGCGTTTGTGCTAGAAATGTTATTTACACAACTTCTGGCTTTCAGAAGATGTAATCTTCCTGTTACTGTCATGTTTGTTAGTGAATGTCATGTTGCTTGTATTTACAGATCATATAAGTTTTTCTCACTTAGCGCCAATACATTGTTATTGAAGGGAAAAAGGTCAAATATATCGTGATTGGCATAGTTTTGTCCTAAACTTTTTTGGTCCAATATTGCCCCTACCCTCCCACTAATGGTGCTTCAATGGGGATGAACCTTAAAATACGCTTATAAAAGTTGTGTTTCAATTTATGTTGGCATATCATTAGAAAATTTTAAAGTATATAAGTTTTTCTTTAATTGAAATTTATTTATATGATATTTTAATTTTAAGTTAATTATTATATGAGTAATACTATTTTAGTGCTGCCATGTAATTGGGGCAGGGGTGGCTTCTTTGTTGACTTACACCCACCCCAGGGTGTTCAAGACACCCTTTGATGGAAAATTACATTGTCAAATTCTTTTGTTAAATGATATATATTTAAAGTTGGATACTCTAGACAAAAAGCTACGTTTGTGGTACGGTGGTAAAGAGTGTCCATTTGAATCAAGTAGTTTTGTTGTCCATGTGTTCAGATAATATGTGTTACTCTCTCTGTTTCAATTCATGTGACAGATGAAATTTGAAAAATCAACCAATTTTTTTTTATGATTTTAAAATAATATTTAAATAATATGCTCTCTGTTCGCTATTACTTGTCACTGTTGGACTTAACACACCTATTAAGAAAACAATAATTAACTTGACTATTTATTACGCTACCCTTATTAATTGATGTTTAGTAGATATCAAAATATGATTTGAAGAATACATAATTAATATTAAGTATCTATTAAAAATGAAAAATGAAAATGAAGATATTATCAAAATGAGTAATGTTAAATGGCCAGAAAAATTTGGCCAGAATTTGGTCAGAAATGTAAAAAGTCTATAATATTTTTTTTATTTTAAAATAAATTGATCTTTTTTTCATTTTTAATTAAAGAGTATTAAAGTTAAAAGGGTGAAAATGTCCAATAAAAACTAGTTTATAGTGTGAATATGTTATTTTTACCATTCTATCCAAATTATGGCTAAATTTTCTGACCAAAAGGAGTTTTTCAAAATAATAGACAAATAAAAATAACAGAATAATTAGCACATTTACCAACATGCACTCTCTACTTGCACCAGGTTCATAACTCTAGAAATTCCCAACTTTTTTCATAGTCTCATTTTACTCGTGCAAACACTAAACTAACTTTCAGACTTCCCATATATATATATACTAGATAGAGCATGGCCCGTGCTAAGCACGGGTCCAACATCATAAGTTTTATGAAAATTGTTGCAATATATAATGAAGTGTGTGAAGGCACTATGCATTTATATTTTTACCTTCATAATGTATTCATGTTCGTCAAGTTGGTGTAGCCATATAACTATTAAGATTAGCAGCCAAAATACAATATCAAACGTTACTAAGTACTTGCATGTGATTTTTGAAATTATGTATCTTAAGAATTCAAATTACAAAGAAAATATAGCAACTCCAGCAAAGCTTACATACATATATTTAGTAATACTTGCACAACACAAGGGCCACTCTTTGTTATCGAACCATGGAGGAACACAGAGACATGATATTTTCATAATAACAATTTTGTTTAAGTTTCTTTGTCGCAGACATTTATCACTGTTTCAACAATTGATTTGTTTCAGCAGACATTAGCTTCTCCGAGCTAATTGCTATTTCATCAGTGAAAATATTCAATTTTAGCAGTGATTCTTCGTCACAACACACGAACATTTTCTTCAATATGATCCAAAATGGTGAAATGTTCCCTTCTATTTACAAAATAACAAAAAATGTTTGAAAAGTTAGTTCTCAACATTCAGATGCTCGCAATTATTAAAAATAGGAAATTAGAACACCATACATTTTATACATATATCATATCAAGGGAAGTGTTACACTATTTATAGCAAATAGTTGAAGTAGAGATGCCAGTGGCGGACCCAGGATTTTCGTTCAGGGGGTTCGAAAAATAAAAGTATAAACGTGTAAATAAGCCTTTAGAAATGGGACCCTTGAATTCTTTTGGGTTTAAAAGCACACTTTTAGCACATTTTTTAAAATTAAAAAAAAAAACTAAAAAAAACTTGAAAAACAGAACTGAAAATAAAAAAATAAAAATAAAATTGGAACTAAAAAAGAAAAAAAAATAAAACGCTGTCACAGGGAATCGAACTAGGGACGTGATGGTTAATTTCAAGGGTAATTACCACTGCACCATCAATTTCTCTTTGTCATTGAGGGGGTTCAAAATATATATATCTACAAAAATACAGAAAATTTACCTTATATATACCGTGTTATTTTTTGCCGAGGGGGTTCGGGTGAACCCCCTAGAACCAACGTGGGTCTGCCCCTGAGAGATGCCATGCCATTGCACTACTATTGCAAATCTAAGAAATATAAACAATAGAGTGATCCATCAGTCAAACTGGACCTATCAAGTTGTAAATTCATGTATCTACCTTCTTAGATTAGTTTTGAAATGGTCATTCATCATTGACCTATAGAATGTTCAAATTGCTCAATCCATACTAATTAATATTATATCATGTTATTTTGCATTCCTTTCAGTTGAATATGAAACACATTCTTTTAGCTATGGAGTTGTGAAGTTTGTTGGTGTTCACCTTACTTTGAGCACGATTCGAAACTCCTATTTCCCAAATCTGTTCTTCAGATCTCCCAAAATCCTCAGTGTTAGTTGCAATCACAATTCAAAACATCTAAAATCCTCACTGTTAGCCCTGAGGACCATTCAACACTCTTTCCTCTTTATATGAAGTCGTGGTTGTTTGAGTACACTTGAAGAGAGGTTAACATTTGCTGCATAGGTCCTTTATTCTCTTCATCCCAAGGATTTGAGGTGATTATTTTTCCCCATAAATTGTTGTTGTCTCCACTAATTTGTTCTTTTCTTCATCAATTTTTTTGCCTATTTTATATTTTTAGAAGATATTCTTTCTAAATTATGCATAGCTATTTTTATGAGGATTTCCCCACCTACCTTTTCTACATTGCCAAACACAACAATTAAATGATCAAACGATTAATCAAGTGAAGTCAACACACTTTCAGAAATAAGCATATCATAGCAAGTACCTGAAATGTTGTTGTCAAAGAAAATGACGTATAAAGCAGACCTATGTGTCTTCACATAAGAGCGACATCTATCTTCCAACCATTTTGATCAAGTGATTGCATCGGAACCATCCATAAAGCCAACACAGTCCCAGTAGTAGTTGCAAATGTCAAACGAAGAAGAAAAGAACTGATTAAGAAATGGAAAAAACTAAAGCTTTTGGTGAGAGAAACTATATGTTACAATCCAATCCCTCGTTTTAAGTATTAGTACCCTATTCGTTGATTTGAAACTTCCAGTAGGTTCATACAATGTTTTAGGATATTTTGGGAAGTTCGATTTGGGATTCAAGGGGTTCGAGGGTGTTTCGACACACTTTGAATATATTTTGCTAGTGCAGATTTTCTACTAATACAACATGCATCGTGATCCCAGGTAGTACAAATTTAGCTAGTCCTAGAAACTTGGAACAAATTTAGATAGTACAAATTTAGCTAGTGCAGATTTTGGTTTAGCCTTTTCCCCTTCTATCAATGAGCGTCTAAGCTTTTGGTTAAACAATCCAATCTGATTTACAAGGCTTATGGATTGGTGTAGCCCTCCGGTTATAGGTATTTCAGATAAATAATAAATAATTCTACTACTTGAAAGGGAATAAAATTTCAACATAACCATACTTGAAGAGTGTTTAATTTGAGTTTCGATTCTGAAGATTCATAGAGTTCCAGGCATTTTAAATTTTACTATTACAATAGGGATGGAACAGAAGATAACATGACAAGGAGCATTGAAATATTTTATCATTTGAACGATGTACATACCAGTGGCTGATTGAGTAGCCTCAGTAGGTATTTTAGAAGCCAATGCAAACAATGTTGTGAAGAATACTATACAAATAAGATTATCAACAGCCAATCTAGTAGCAACAGCTGATGGTGATGTCTGCAGAGCTTTGAAAATAGCCACATAGATGACAACTGAAAGGTAGTAGGCAATCTTTTCAGCCATTGATAAACAAATTAAGGAAATATCAAATTGTAGATAACTCACTATGTAGCATAGCTGTCTTCCAGAGCAAAATAATAATCATCACAATTACAGATGCAGACATTATTAAATGACATCAAGTTTCTATATTTTGAACGACTTCTTTATCTGTAATGTTCTCCATTAGCTACGTCAACTAATATAAAAGGCTGTCAAAGAGCAACTTTCATGATGAAATAGAATTTTCTTCTATGCGGATACATTGTGTCTTCGATGTTATACAAAGGCTGGCGTTGTCTTTAGCAGAAGAGATGAAAACTGAATGTGATGTGTACAATCAAAAATCCAAATAGACGAAAGCATATGCAACAATAAAATACACAATTGTAAATCTTAACTCAGAGCAACAATACTAATTAGATAAGAAGTCACAGTTTTGATAAATTTTTAGCTAAGAAGAAGCAATAATAATTTCTCAGAGAAGTAAGGGGCACACCCTCACTTTTTGCTTTAAATAACTAAACCTAGAAATTTGTACAATTTTTGCTGCACAACGACTAATAAACTTAAGTTGTGGCTACAATTATGTTAGGCAGTTAGTATTTCAAAATAGTTAGTTAACACTGTTCACGACAGTTGGTTAGCTCAAGCCTCAGTTAGAGCAAAGGCTGGCCAATTCAGTAGTTCATTTAGATTGTGTATAAATACAAATCGTAATTGTACATTGATCACATTGATCTTTCTTCTCCCTTCTAAACTTTGTTAGCTAAGTACTCAGATTTTCCTGTGTTAGCTGTCATCTTCTTCTAGTTTATCTCCTACATTAACTATCTTCTTGAAACTTTTGATTAAGAATAAATGAATCATAATCATTAAACAGAACTACAAAAGACTCTCACTATTCATTTAACTAAACTTTTAGTGTCAAAGCTTAGCCTCAGTTACTGATAAAAATTTAAGAGAAAACAGTTTAATATGAAATTTTATCAAGTATTTCCTTTAACATGTTTACACATAAAAACTTTTATGAATATTAGCTCAAATACTTGGACTTTTTGGTGTTTATAACTTCAAAGCATGTCTTTGTCCCATCATCACACCAAGTGTGTCAAGCACAGACACACAAACATATGCTCATACAAGCTCTGTCCTAAAAGCGCACATTTACACCCATATCTTTATGGCACGAGGAAGCTCCAACCCAATTAATAGTTGTATAAAAAACTGCAATAGATGTTCAATATTGGTCTAATTGCATTTTCTTGATGTCCTTTCTATAAAATCTATTACTTCATCAAAAGAAGCATTGCAATAGATGTTCGATAATGTCGATACCAAATTAACATTTAGCTACGAAGGCTACATCATCTGGAGTTCATACTTTTTCTCCCTTGTGACTTGTGAGCATGCAAAATATTTGTGTTGCATCTCAATGTTTGCACATTAGCATTGAGAAATGCATATTAATTGAATATAACTTGACTAAATCAAGAATGCAAATGAACCAAACAGATTCTAATCGATCAAAAATTAGGTAAATAATAAGCTGAGAATATATAAAAGACAAAAAATAATGAATCACAAAAGTGAAAGTTGTTGTCTAATCTCTCATAAACTTATCAACTGGACAAAATTATGGAGAACGAAAGAGGCAGGAAAATCAGCAAAAGTGACTATCGACTGACATGTAGTACTAACCTTTAGGGATTTTGCTCGTAGAGCCTCTCTGTATTCTCATTGAATTCTTCCTAATACCATTATTACCATATACACCTATGAAATTGAGACAAAATAGCAAATTAGTACATGCAGTGCAAAATCAGTTAAAGGAAGAACGCCAAAAGCTGACAAGATTTCTGGTGAGTTTTACTCCATTCTCTTTTTTTTTTGCCACACCTATTTCATAGTGATGGAGAACCTGTTAAGTTTTTCTAATTCCACGTTAAATACACATAAAAATAAAAGACAACATCAACAACTCAGAAAAATAAAATAATTAAACCCAAAAACTGGAAGGAAAACCCCAAAAATTTATGATTAGAATGAAAAAACACCTGCAATTTCAATAGCCAAATGTAAAATTTCATCACCAATTTGATGCACTGGCTCAAAACTCGTATCACTCTCCTCTAACTTCCATCAATTTGCTCGAAAATCCCTTTCAAAGTCTCTTCTTCTCCTTCTCCACCAAGAGTGAGAATGGGAAGAATGAAAAATAAAAATAGAAGATGACAGTAGGATGCAACAGTGTGCACAGTATTTTGTGAAAAATCAGAATGTGCATGTCCAGGATGAAGCCAAAAGGGGGATTTCTAGCAAATGCAAGATAAAAAAACAAATATTTTAGAAAATAAAGCTCAAATTGAAATGCTTACCGGTGCATAGATGAATAAATAATAGAGCTTCATAGTAAATGAACAAAAGGTTGTTGATCTTCTCAACTTCCTTGGCTTGAAATAATTCATTTGAAGGTCTCACTTGCTGATATTTTCTACGCCCTTAAACAGCCCCACCACAAGCACACAAGAAAATTGAAAAGAGAGAAAAAACATGAGAAGACCAAGAAATGAGAGAAGCAGAAGAGAAAGTTGTGCAATGTGAAACCAAATTTTTGTTCATTGGAAAGAAGATGAAGAGAATAGGGGTACACGTGGTTTGCTTTGGAAATAGTAAAGACTGAAGTAATAAAAATATGGACCCACTTATACAGTACACGTTAAATTAGTCTTTGTAAATTTGTACAAAGTTTTTGGTCATTGGAAAGAAGATGAAAAGAATAGGGTACACGTGGTTTGCTTTGGAAATCGTAAAGACTGAAGTAATAATAATATGGACCCACTTATACAGTACAAATTAAATTACTCTTTGTAAATTTGTACAAAATTTTTGGTCATTGGAAAGAAGATGAAGAGAATAGGGTACACGTGGTTTGCTTTGGAAATCGTAAAGACTCAAGTAATAATAATATGGACCCACTTATACAGTACAAATTAAATTAGTCTTTATAAATTTGTACAACAAAGTTAACATTAGAATTACCTATTTGCCCTTGTTCGTCCTTCCCTACTCCCACTTCTAAATAAGAGTAATATATATAAAAAACTCATGTTTAAATAAATGTTTGTTTAGTTGGTGAGATAAGAATAATAATTTTTGAATATTCAATGGGATTATTTTATCCTACATTTGATAATTTCATATAAAAGATAGAATAAAATAATCTCATAAAATATTCTTATCTATCTCATTCCACCAATCAAAACGACTTTAAAAGAGTTATATCTAGAGCTGTCAAAAAGGGTTGGTCCAGCCCCGCCCGACCCAAGCCTCGCGGACCAAGGAATTTGAAGGGCTAAGGTGGGTTGGCCCCTTCATTTGGTAGGGCCTGAGAATACTCAACCCAACCCAACCCTAGAAGGGTCGAGGGCTGGAGTGGGCTAGCCCTTCTTTTTTTCCTTTTTTTTTCTTTAAACTTATAATTCTATAACATCAAAGAAAATGAGAAGATTTTCATATCAAATATGACAAACAATGGTGTTGTTTCAATAACACTACCAAAAAATCTAGTGTAAATAGCATGTATCTCGCATATTAGAAACGCGAGCGAGATAAAAGAGTGACAAGCAAGATGGAGGGAGGTGAGGTGCAAGATTCGTCTATGTATCCTAGATACATGCGAATCTACTTGGATAAAGTGTATCTTGAATAAATTAACCTAATTTTGAGTCCATATATTCCAAAATACATGTATTTGGATGTACCTTAATCTGGTAAGATTCATAATATTACAACATAGCGTGTATTGAAGTAATTAGATTATATACTAGTGAAATTATTGTAATTTGCCCTTAAATAAAAAGTTTTGGCCCATGGGCCGACCCTAATCAAGTCTCAAGGGCCAAGGGCTTATAAGCACTAGTTTTAAATGAGCTTGAAAAATCCTATCCCAACTCTATCAAAATAACGGGTTGGGTTGAACCGGCCCCATGGGCTAAACCCCTTGTGACGGCTCTAGTTATATCAGTGTATTAATTCCTTCAAGAAGTAGAATTTTTAAGTCTTTCATTTGGTACTAAATTTCTTTGAACTATAAGATTGAAGATAGCCGTCTCTTGTTAGGACACTCAAATACGAAGGAAATGAAGCTTTTTTTAACTTAGCTAAATATTCGTCTCTCGTACAGTGACAAATCAAAATTTAAAATTTATCGATTCAATAATTTTTAGTTATATACGATAATAATTGAATTTACAAATAAATATTTTAATATTTATAAATGAAATTATTAAGCTTTGATGAATCCTTGAACCACCCTATAGGAAGTGTGGATTTAGAAATATTGAGAAGCATAGTTGGTGCTATATATTTTTCTCACGAATGAAAACAAACCTCAGAGCTCACATGATTTGGGTGAGCAATACGGTGAAGTCATTTTATCATCACATAAATGATTCTTTTATCAATCTCAAAACTATTTAAAAGCAATCAAGTTTTATATGCGGAATAAGATGAAATATCTCATAATTAAATTTTAAATAAAATTTATATTGTATTTGATTTATAGTACTAAGCTATTTTATCTCATCTCCCATATGGAATAAAGAGAAACGAGATAAATTAATCCAAAGATGATAATCTCAAAATAATTTAATCTGTATATCAAACGACCCTAGAACAATAATATTGTGTTACATGCCTAGCTAACTCACTACACCTCAAGGGTAATATTGTGTTATTCCCTGCATACCACCATATGGTACCATACTATTTGAGTAGTCAAAACACATTTTTAGGGGTGTTGTGTACACAACACTATCTTGTGAAGATATAGAAGTTATTTTCGATAGATTTTCATTTCAAGTAAAATGTGTATTTCTTTTTAAAATAGAATCAAGTATGTAAAGCAAATACATTAGTGAAGATTTTGAAGAAGAGAATAGTAGCAATATATAATGAATAATATGATAACTACGATAAAAGAAACAAGTAATACTAAAATCGAAAAATATAGCATAACTCATTATGATTATGTATGTTTTGCAGGCTGACTATGGTGTCACCTTATGGCTTCACCCAGTCCTCTGGAAACAAGAATTAGCAGAAGATACAAGTATCATACATACAAATAATATTGCTGATGTATATTATATACATATATGTGTATCTTAATGGAAATGTTCTAAAATAATATTCCAAGGGTTGGACGGTCTAAGATAGCTTGTTCTGCCCTCTTTTTTAGGATAAATTTGTATCCTTGTGTTATATTCGGAGGTAAGACCAAGCCCCCTCTTGTGTGCGTATTCCGATATATAACACCCCAGACATGAAAATTTTAAAAAATAAAAATGGAAATGTTACATTTTGGGATTTGGTACTACTAGTCTTATATATTTTGCTAAATGTCAATTTTCCTGTCCCCGATTAATATGGATAATGAATTTATGATTAATAACCACTATTCATATGTTCTTTTTATTTCTAGAAATTCAATTTCCTCTTCAAGGTTTTTGATGGTTCTGAATTTGTTTTTTTGAATTTGAACATGAATGTTTTAGTTTGTAAAAGAATACCATTTCTTATGATTTGGGTGTTCTTATAATTAGTGACTTATATATAAACTGAAACTTCATAATGTTTTGATTATATCGCTCTCACCATAATGTTGGAATTAAGTATAGTTCAATACTAGATGAATGTTTTGCTTTCAGAGGCATATTCGGGATTTCGATAAGATGGGATTACGAAAAAATGCAACTTAAATATAAATTTGATCGGTTTGACTTTTAGGTTCTTAATATGAGAAATTAAATTTTTAAAATTACATGTCCAAAATATATAATACTACAAGTTATAAATTTTAATATACATATTTAATTTACTTATATAAAAGTTATACAGTGCTAAATTTTTTAGGAATTTTTCAATATAACACACTTGAAAAATTTTGAAAGATCAAAGAAAAAAACAAAATAAAAATTAGTTGAAATGCCAAGTGTAACCAATAATCGCTTGGAGAGGTGTAACTCCAAAAGACAAGATAGATATAAGGTATGAAATTTTATCCTCACTTAGAGAGGTACACCCAAGCACCACCATATTATTATATGATACTTTGAATGTGGATTTACACATCTGTATTTAAATATTTTTTTAAAAAATATAACACTTCTATATATGATCTAGAAAGAAAAGCATGGATCCACGTGAATCCACGACACCCCCTCTAGATACGTCCCTTCTTGTGACACAAACGTTTGGGGACATATATATTAAGAAAGGTTTAAAAAAAAAGTAGGAACTAGTGAGATTTTTTCAAATTCATATTTTTCTAATCTTTTTTTTTTTTTTGGCTTAAAATAATCTTGATGTCTCTTTGGAATGATGAAGGAAAAGCAAATCAAAATACAAAAAGAATGTTTTCACAATAAGTATCCAACTTCTTTGAGTTATAAAGTTTAAATATTTGTAGACTCAATAAATTTTTCATCTTTTTGTGGAGAAAATTATTTTATCAATGATTTTTCATGTTCTGAATGCATTTTGAGGTTGAAAATCAGGTTTATGTTACTTTAGTTGTGTAGAGAATAGTTTTTTGTTCATTGCGTATATCAAATTAAACAACGTATCAGTAACATATTTGTTTTAAAAAATTGTTTTAAAAACACAGATTGATGATACATTGAAGAATCAACAAAAAATGAAGGATGTTTTAGAACTCCAATCCTCAGATGCAAATACTCATCATACTGCAAAAACAACTGAGCATAAGAAGGTACTATTGTCATAGAAAATTTAATATTATTATACATCAACTTTGTATTGAGATACATCAAATTGTGTCAATAGGATACATTGCAGTTTAATTTGTGTGAATATGATACATCACTTTTGTTACATCAATATTGTTTTATAAATCAATGTGTATATGATACTTTGCATTTTTTTCTGTGTATCTAATACATTTCATTTCAAGATACAAACCAGTGTTGATACATTAAAGTTGTGTGTATATGATACATTGATACATCAGGAGTTTTTGAAACATTAAATGTTGTGTATAATTTGCAGTTTAATGTAAGCTGTGTTTGATACATTAACGTTTGTGTGTATATGATACTTTACAGTTTAATGTATCATTACTTGTACAATATGTTGTTAATCAGGATGATGCATCAGGACAAGTGCCTCAACATCTCTTTGAAGGAGCAAGAAATGAAGATGCTTCAGATAAAGTTCAACAGAACATCAGTCAATTTGTGCCAGATCCGATTACATTTGATACATCGGTAAAATTATTATTTATATTTCATGTATCATTTATCTTTCATCTGGTTAATTAAACCTTATTAAAATATCAATTTAAATCATATAGGATTCTACCACATCTGGTACAATATCATTTGAAACTCGAGAAGCCCTAGATACACTTATTGCTGATCTAGGAAATTGCCTATTCCTGCTAAACCAGTTAGTGGGGTAAATCCACAGAAGTTAATCGGGAACCATAGTTTCCTTTCGAACAGTCAATTACCCATTGATATTTCAATCACAAAGATTGTTGTTCGAAGCGATACAAATACTCCTTTGGCACGTAACAGGATGCCTTAAAAAAATATTCAAATCTCCTTATTTGACTTCTTTTGGGTCAAGCGAAAAGGAAAAAGAGGTCTTGGAGGATGACATTCTTCCGTATTTTCCATTTGAAGGCTGTGGGACTACAAACCAACAACTGTCTTATCTGATTAATGAGTATATTCAGTTGATTAATAGAGGTCTTCTCAAAACTCATGCCAATAAGTAAGTTTTGTATTTATTTTTGATAATTTACTACAGTTGTTCCATTTTGTAATAGTAACTCTTCAATACAATTAATAATACAGGAAACCAACAGAGGATAAGTACAGAGCAAAAACCTCTTCATTTGGGTTTGAGACGATGGATATTGTTGTTGTATTTTCAATCGACAAAAACTGGTTCTATGCCATATCACAACTCAAAAAATATTGGATTGATCAGGTAAAGTTGCCATGTATATGTATATTTAATGTATCTAATACATTTATTTTAATGTATATGATACATTTAAGTATCATACACCACTACCAGTCTATCACTTTTTTTTCATCATTTTTGTTTTCAAATGTATAATTATGTTTCTAATATTTTGTGTAGCACATCGATGTTGTTTTTTACTACCTTTGTAAAAAATCAAAACTTCGCAGCATGAATCAATACAAATACACAATAGTCAATTATTTGTTCAATACACACATCCACAATACCCATGAAAGGTACTATAACACTGAGGCTGATGATGATATTAGTACCAAGAACACATTGACCGTGCGTCGGTTGTATCTGTACATGAGAGGTCAATTACCAACATCATGAAATGATTTTCAATACCAGTTGGATTACCATGGTATCTTGTGGACGATGTTTACGTTCCGATTAATTGTGATGGACGATTTCATTGGATGTTGGCTGTTGTTGAATTGAAACAGAGGTTGATACGCGTGTATGACTCTTCTCTAGGCATAAGAAAAAAGTATATTCTAGGGAGATAAAAAAAATAATCAAGAATGTTACCTTCTTACCTCCTTGACAGTGATTTCTTCGAAAAAACTGAGCGAACAAACTGGGCAGAACTTGATGCATATAAGGACAAAGAAATCGGTACACTTTTAGAGCTACATCATCCTTACAATGTTGAATTCTCCCAAGACATCATGCAACAAGAAAGTGATAGTCTGTAAGTATTTATATTCTTGACTATAATCATATGTGTAAGCTTTTTTTACAAATTTATATTCTGCATTTTGTTGTAGGGACTGCGGGTTATATGTAGCTACATTTGCAGAGTTTTTGAGTGACCAACTTGTTATACCACCTGATGGTTATGTTTCAAGTTATCTACACAATAGATATGCAGCATTGTTGTGGAGATACGACAACGAAAAGGCCAGGGGTGGATACATTAGTGTGAATGACGATCCACAAAAGTCTAAGGGTGAATTCACAACGCCATCGAAAGAAGATTTGGTTAACATGTAGTACTTAACCATGTTTGCTTAAACATTGTTGTATGTTTTTTTTTTGTTTTTAAGACAAATTCACTCAAGTTTTAGACCGTTTCTCTAAAAACTTATTCATATTACAATATTTTGTTCTTTATTAAAAAATTGTGTTTTCAATATATTGCTTTAGATACATTCTACGTTGTTGCTTTATAACGTTAAGCTTCACCCATACTGATTGAGTTAAAGTAATTTAATAGTTTAGATACGAAATTAAGTAAATGATACGTAAGTTTAATGTATATGGTACATGAATTTTATTCACCTATATCAATTACATACATGTATCTGGCACATGAATTATATCCATGTATATGATACATCAACACACAAATCGTAACAAACTATTAAATTGAACGACAACACTACTAAGAAAAAATGTATCAAAATTACTAATGTACCCAATTCAGTTTTGATGTATATGATTCATTACTAGTTTTCCTAGTAAATGATACAACAAACGGTAATGTATACGATACATATCTTATACATTTGTAAAAGTCAAATTTGAGACACTTTATTTTGTTTAAATTATGAATCAATTTTGATGCGATTACATAACAATTATTTTTCAAAGTTTATACGTTTAGAATTATTTATTTATTCAATAGTATAGGAATAATTTTATATTTAATATAACATTGACACACAAATCTCAACAAATTATTTAGTTGAACAACAAATATCATAACAATTAATGTATTAAATTAGATTGTGTAAACAATACACTTTATTTAATCCAAATTTTAAAGTGAAAAATCTCTACAAGTGCAATTTATTGAGCATGAACACGAATGTCTTTTTTAACAAAAAAATTTCACTTCTCTTTCGGGAAGAAAGTACAAGTTCTCCTATTGTGACCTTATTGTCCATAGCGCCCACAAGAATTCTTGTTCACAGTTATCTTCTCATCCACATTTTTCTTTCTTCATCCAACCTTCTGTACCTAGGTGGCAAGACAATTTCATCTAATACATAGTCTGAAACTGACCAATCCTCCTTATCCGGCATTGGAACCATTGCAACCTCATAAGTTTTTGCTAATGCATCAGGCTTGTAGTAATCAGAGCAATATGGGTGCATATCTATAATATTCTTGTGCTTTAAAACTGCAATTGCATGTGCGCAAGGTATTTCATCTAGTTGAAATCTTTCACACGTACATACTTTCTACTCAAGGCATACAATGTATCTTCTTCCATCTTCATACACTGAGAAAATATATTCAGACGATGGAACAACCTGAAAACACTAAGAAGTTATTGATAGATTACATGAAATAACATTTTTGTATCCTTTCCAAAGCAATGCTGATCAAACAGTTAAATGATTCGAGTTTGTGATACATAAAATATAAAATTATGGATATTGATAAATACCTTCATCTTTGAACATTTAGATGCATTTACAATCAATACCTCCTCAAATCTTCTGCCCAATGTGTCATTTGTATATGATGCTATTTCTCTATTTTTTATAGTTCCAAGAACCAAATAGAAGTCTAGCCTCTTTCAAGAAATCTAATATAGGTAACTGACATGCCTCAACAAGGCAGCCATTGATACATTCTGCGATGTTCAAAGGCATCATTCTACCTCTGTTTATTGTTGAATGAACTCTCGACCACTTCTCATACCCAACATCCTCAAGATAATCCTTCACCCTATGATCAACTTATACCACCTTAGCCATTAATTTATCAAAATCCTCATTTCGGTATGCGTTTGCCATTGAGTAGAATATATTATTTAGTGTGTTTTTGCTCCTTTTGACGTTTGAACAGACATTCTTCCAAATGTGCCATATGCATGCACAATGAGGTACATTTGAGAACACAATGCTTACACTCTTCATAATACTTTAATTTTTATCTGATACAATACACATGTTTTCACGCTCACCAAATGCATTTTTCAATTGTTCGAAGAACCATGTCCACGAACAGTCATTTTAAGTATCTACAACACCATATGCCAATGTCAATACGCAACCTAATTACAAAGCAAAACACATTTAACTACTTGATACATAACATTTACACTAAAGATACATTAATTATATATATAAAATGAGTTCACAATTATAACAGTATTACAAAAGTCACACCTGCACCATCTAGTGTGCTCGCTGATACAAAAATACCTTTGTAAGCCCCACCAAGATGTGCACCGTCCACTACAACTACAAGTCTGCAGTAGTTGAACCCTCTCATCAATGGCTCAAGGCTATGAAAAGATACATGAATTCATTATTTTCTGACTTGTGCATCCTTATATATGAATTTGAATACACAATATTTAGCATGCATATGTATCTCGGCATGTGCCTATATCCATCTGATGATTTACCCTTTAGCATTTCTAGTGCACGTTCCTTAGCACGCCATGCTTGCTGGTATGATATTTCAACCCCATAGAATTCTTGAATATCTTTAATTACATCTTTTGGCATATGAATTCGTTTATGATTTACCAATTTAGGGGCAGTCACACAACTAATAAACCCAACTGTTGCTTGTACTTTTGTTAGTATCCTATCCCGTATTGGACACATATGTTCACTATTGAAGTATCTCACTTTGAATACATCAGATTTCTTTATGCACGAAGCCTTTAAACTCCAGCCACATTCATCACTGAAGCACACTAACACATACCTGTACAAATTTTTTCATCAGAATAATTCATATAACATATACATTTCAAATATACAATGTTACAGTGTTTCACAACTTGTCACATAATTATCCACATTAATGTATAATCCATAATAACGACCACACCAATTTTTTTACAATATTTTTATGTATCAGATTCACAAGTTTATCACGATACACCTAATCCAATAAACAATACTAATCCTACTAATAATCATTACCAATTTGTTCAAATCTCAAACACTAACAAACTTATCAATATAATACATATACTAATTATACTTATGTATCACACACATTAGCAAATAGAAGTGTATCATCATTCATATATCTAGAAACTGAAGAAAACCAATTCAAATTAGAGATCAAACACTTCAATACCATTTTTTATCTAATTTTTTCACTTTGAAATTGAAGTTGTTCTTTATTTAATATTTCGCCATTACATCGATGAGTGTTGCTTTATCCTTATACAACTGACCCGTCTTTACATTTGTACTCTTGGAATAAGTTATGTAATTTGTAGCATTTAATTCTGGAATATAATATGAATCACAAATTCTTGATTCAATCGTAGCAAGAGCTTCTATATCTCTCTGTCCCTTCGACGCATACGATTTCTCCGGATGTCCCATCAAAGTTATGTATCTCTCCACCCATTTTCTCTATTGTATCAATACATAGAGGATAAATGTCGAATCCAGGCTCATTCCTTTTTACTTCTAAATACAGTTTCACATCCATGTCGTTCTTGATTTTCAATGGACACAAGTTACCTACTACGACATATCGGATTTCAATATCTTTTCTAACATTATCGATATCCAACACGGCTAAAATCAACGCTTTCAAATTCATAAATGCAATTGAGTGCCCAACGACAATTCCATCAACTTTGTAACATTCGTAATCAACATCGCTCACCCAAATTCCAGAATGCCGTAACAAAATTGATATATTCATCTTCTAAAGTTGCTTTCTTCAAGTTCTTAGAGTATATCTCAATTTTATGACGATAATTGTTGATAGATGGAGAAGGTTTAGTTTGAAATTTGAATTTCTGAATCAGTTACATAATGGGATGGAAGGTTAACAATTTGTCATACGTGAATTATAGGAATTAAAATTATTAAAATCAAATTTACGTTTTTCTTTCCTTTTTAAGCGCAACAACTCTTAATTAGAATGTATCATACCTAATGTATCCCGTAACTCCTTATGTACCCGACTGCTCATTATTTTAAGAGATTTATTGTAAAAATGAAAACTAGAAGGGATAGGATGTTATTTATATCTTATACTATGTCATTCCTATAATTTATACTTTCTTTTAGAACTAGGTAGAGATGGCCCATGCAAGCACATGCCCAACGTTAAAAAATTTTTGTAAGCTGGATGTACACAAACATATACAAGCGGGCTAAATGCATGCACACAAACATATATATGGAGAGATACTATTAAATAGTTGGCAATACATTTTGTTTGTAGTTGTGATTGTATTATTTACATTGGATATATTAACATCCTAATCCTTCTCAAATTTTAAATCCCTGAAATCATTCTCTTGAAGCTTTCTCTTCATGATATAAATGATCCACTTGCCCTGAAATTACCTACATTTTGGCTACTTTTCAGTGTTAGTCAACGTATCTCATATTTACTTCACACCCTAAAGTCGTGCATGGATATTTTGTTCATGGAACTGCTAATTAATATTCACAGTTTTATATTGGATACTAATCAATAGGGTAGGCCTAAGCACCACACTACACATATAGACACGAGCCTTTCTCGTTATCGTATGTGCGACTCTTACCTCATACGGCTTGCACAAAAACTCTTAAATTCCTTACCTGCACTATATCCTTTGGAAGCTGACTTAGAAGCAATAGAATATCTTACCAAAGCAAGTGAAATTCAGTTCAAAACTGATATTTTATGAGAACAACAACTATGTAATAATACTTTTACTCAACCTCCTATACAAGTTGAAATGTGCATCAAACAAACATAAAGGACTGGAGGCTATTTCTTAGATTGGAAAAGCTTCATTCTATCCTCTCAAAAGCTCCCCCATTTTATTGAGGTCTCATATTTTATCAACATATCTATTTGCATCTCACCATAAAGTGTATCAAGTAAAAATAAATTGAATACGTTGTTGGACAAAAGTTGTATCTGAAGATGAAAATAGCACATACTTGAGTAGAGAATCCGTTGACTATTGAAAAAATGAAAGACATGTGTAGAGAATACCTTCCGATCTTCTTTTGTCATCTCAGTAACAACATTAAAACATATCTAGTATAATTCTATAAGTGAATTCTAGAATTATGATGAAAGAAGACCAGATTAATTATCGTGTGTGACCAAAAAGCTTAGAAATGCAACATAGATGAATAAAAGTACAAAATAACAAAACAAAACTTGAATAATTTCAAACGTCAATTCAATGAGGTGAAGAAACTCCAAGCTAAGCCCACAACACTAAAAGACTTAACAAACCCAGAAAGTCTATTCAGTTGGAATCAAATGTTTAGTAAAATTTTCCTCTGTTAAATTACATCTAGAACCCATATGAACAGAGAAAGTTCAAAAGAATCATGACGAAACAAGACCAAATTAATTATTGAATGTGACATAAAAGCATATTCGAGGAAACAACATTATGAAAATCCAAAAGGGGACAACAAACTACAAAATAACTATAACACCTCAAACCTCAAAATAAAGAAAATCCTAGTTGTCAGAAAAACTGGTGCCAGTACCGAAGGAACCACCCACAGACCATAGGTAGAACCACGAACCGTAGATGGGGTTTCGTCGTTAAGGCCTAAATATTGATGATCTCTGTTCCCACCCATGGTCGACTAGTACGATCTGTGGTTGGACCGACAGACAGTAGGGGAGGGTCAACAGCCAATTAGAAGGAATTTGTTATTGGGTCAACTTCAAATGGTCATATCTTTTAGTACATAATGAATTAGGTGGCCCATGACCTATCAAGTTAAAGATAATTGAATCATCTTTCCAACGCCACTGAGTTTGCTAAAATTCCATCTCGGAGTAGCAAGTTATGCTTATTTTAGTGAAGCCCTGTCGGGCAGACCACAAACCACAACCACAGACAACGGTTGGTAGTCCAAACGATGGTACGTAGGTCCCTCCGTGGATGGCCTTCGTCAGCTTTTAAGTTAGGGTCATTTAGATCTTTTTCCTATGCGTTAAGGCCCTTATACTACGTTGTTTAATGTCTAAACTACGTCGTTTTACTGAGTCTAAGCCTAATAACTTAGTCAGATTAGCCAGAACCCTCATTCTCCAAAAATCATCCAAATTTGGAGCAAAAAGAAGAGGAAAAGTCGACCAAACCTCCTAAGAACAAGCAACAGTGTTCATAAAAGTTGAGCCCTGAAATCAAAAGATTTCTCCGTAGATTTCATCACCAGGTATCTAGTGGGTTCATTTCATCCACTAGGTCCCTAGAAATCAGTCAGTTATTTTATTCTCCATATTTTGTTTAAACCTAAGATTTCTAAAACCTTGAATATTCACTGTATTTTAGCTATTGAGGTATCCTAAATCGAAATAGCATGTTTCTTTGAAAGTTTGTTTAGTTCCTTGTATGAAACTCAAAACCCTAGTTGTGTAGATTCTCTAGTTAATGAATTGCACTTGCTAGGTTAGTTAAACAAATAATCATGCTCTAGATTTCGAATGATACATGAATGTGTTTTACCATCCTGGTAAGACCAATGTATTGGTTGATGCTCTTAGCAGGCTGTCTATGGGTAGTGTAGCACATGTTGAAGAAGAAAGGAAAGAGCTAACCAAAGATGTTCACCGGCTTGCTCGTTTAGGAGTTTGCCTTACAGACACATCATATAGTGGGGTGATAGTTCAGAATGGATCAGAATCTTCATTGGTAGCGGAGATTAAGGAAAAACAGGATTGTCATCCTATATTACTTCACTTGAAAGGTGCAGTTCGCTGACAGAAAGTTAAGGTTTTTTGCCAAGGGGGAGATGGTGTACTTCGTTACTAGGGTCTCTTATGTGTTCCTAATATGGGTGAGTTGAGGCAGCAGATCCTTACAGAAGCCCATAACTCCAGGTATTCCATTCATACTGGTGCCACTAAGATGTATCGTGATCTACGGGAAGTCTTTTGGTAGAACGACATGAAGAAGGACATAGCAGATTTTGTGGCTAAATGTTCTAACTGTCAACTAGTTAAGGTAGACATCAGAAACCAGGAGGTATGACTCAAGAGATTAACATTCCTACATGGAAGTGGGAAGCTATAAACATGGACTTCATTACGAGTTTACCTCGTACTCGTAGACAACATGATTCCATTTGGGTGATAGTAGACAAAGTTACTAAGTTCATTTACTTCTTGGCTGTCAAGACTACCGAGCCAGCGGAGGACTATGCCAAGCTCTACATCCATGAGATAGTCAAGTTGCATGGGGTTCCCTTGTCTATCATTTCAGATAGAGACCGTCAGTTTACCTCTTATTTCTGGAAATCATTTCAGAAAGGTCTTGGTACTCAGGTAAATCTCAGTACAACATTTCATCCACAGACAGATGGTCAGGTAGAACGTAACATTCAGAACTTAGGGGACATGTTGAGATCTTGTGTGATCAATTTCAAGGGTAGTTTAAATGATTACCTACCTCTCATAGAGTTATCCTATAACAATAACTTTCATTCCAGTATTCAGATGGCCTCGTATGAGGCACTATGTGGGCGTAGATGCAGGTCCATGATTCGTTTGCTTGAAGTAGGTGAAGCAACCTTGATAGGGCCAGATTCGGTTCATGAGGCTATGGAAAAACTTAGGCTCATCAAAGATAGACTAAAGATAACCCAAAGTCGTCCTTAGAGTTTGAAATCGATGATTGGGTTTTCCTGAAGGTGTCACCTATGAAGGGAGTGATGAGATTTGACAAGAAAGGCAAGCTCAGTCCTAGATATGTAGGTCCTTACAAAATCTTGACAAGGGTTAGTAATGTGGCTTATGGGTTAGAGTTGCCAGTAAAACTAGCAGCGGTTCATCTAGTCTTCCACATTTCCTTGTTGAAGAAGTGTGTGGGTGATCCGGCATCAAAAGTATCATTAGAGAGTGTGGCCGTGAAGGATAGTCTCACTTATGAAGAGGTGCTAGTTGAGATTCTTGACCATCAGGTTCGTAGGTTGAGAAATAAGGAAGTTGCTTCAGTGAAGGTTTTGTGGGGGAGTCAGTCCGTAGAGGGAGCTACTTGGGAAGCAGAAGCATCCGTGAAGGCCAAGTATCTTCACTTCTTTCCTTTTGATTCCATTTCAGCTTGAGGTAATAGTTCCTCTCTAGTCTCTTAGTTTACTCTTGCATAAATTTTGTTTCAGTATCCTATTCCTTTAGTTGTTCTTTCATTTCAGCATATTTGCATGTTCTTGGAACTCAGTTCAGTTAGATATTAGTTTCTAGTACTTAGTGGTAGGGATTACAACTCCTTCCCTCCATACTTAACTTGTTTAAACTTTATTCGAGGATGAATGTTTCCAAGGGGGAGATAATGTAACACCTCGGAGCTCAAAATGAAAAAAATCTTAATTGTCAGAAAAACTGGAACCAGTACTGACGGAACCACCAACAGACCGTAGGTAGAACCACAGACCGTAGATCGGGTTTCGTCGTTATGGCCCAAATATTGATGGTTTCTAATCCCACCCACGGTCGATTAGTATGGTCCATGGTTGGATTTACAGATCGGAGGTGAGGGTCAGCAACCAATTGGAGGGAATTGGTTGTTGGGTCAACTTCAAACGGTTATATATTTTAGAATGAATTAGGTGGCCCATGACCTATCAAATTAAAGATAATTGAATCCTCTTTCTAATGCCATCGAGTTTGCTAAAATCCCATCGCAGAGTAAAAAGTTATTCTCGTTTTAGTGAAACCCTGTCAGGCAGACCACGAACCACGACCACTGACGACGATTGGTAGTCCAAACGACGGTTAGTAGGTCCCTCCGTGGATAGCCTTCGTCAGCTTTTAAGTTAGGGTCATTTAGGTCTTTTTCCTATGCGTTGAGGCCCTTATACTACATCGTTTTACTCAGTCTAAGCCTAATAACTTATTTAGACTTACCCAGAACCCTCATTCTCCAAAAATCATCCAAACTTGGAGCAAAAAGAAGAGAAAAAGTTGACCAAACCTTCCAAGAACAAGCAATAATGTTTTTCAAAGTTCAGCCCTGAAATCAAAGGATTTCTTCGTAGATTTTGTTACAAGGTATGTGGGATTTCACTAGTGAGTTCCTTTCATCCACTAGGTCCCTAGAAATCAGTCAGTTCTTTGATTCTCCATATCTTGTTTAAACCTAGGGTTTTTAAAACCTTGGATATTTACTGTATTTTAGCTATTGTGGTTTCCTAAATCGAAATATCATGTTTCTTGGAAAGTTTGTTTAGTTCCTTGTATGAAACTCAAAACCCTAGTTGTGTAGATTCTCTAGTTCATGAATTACACTTGCTATGTCAGTTAAACAAATAATCATGCTCCAGATTTCAAATGTTACATTATCAATATATAAATGGTACATTCTCATATTGCATGTCAGTATTTTGAGCTATTCAGTAATTTAGCATTTCAATTACATTTGTGTCATATACATATTCAGTTGGGAAGAGACTTAGCAACGAGTTGGACTAGGGTTCAACGTACCTCATAGTCCCTAAACTACGTGCTCCCGCAGGAGTATAAGTCCCCTCTGTTGGGCATCATATTTAGTGATCACGCCAGTCATGCCTTTATACCCCTTGCAAGATATATTGTGTCCTCTCGATGGGGCATGTACATCGGACTCCATGTTTAGCTCACGTGGTTTTATGTAGGTTAATAGTAGCTCCCACAATCAGACTCTCAGTGCATTTGACCAGGTTTTCAGTATATACTTCAGCATTCAGTTTAGCATGTTATTTTCATAATTAGTACTTGGTCATTACATTCAACTTAGCTTTTCAATTATGTTTCAGTATTTACATTCTTGCTCAGTTATGTTTTTTTCAGCTTATATATACTTATTCAACTTAGTATCTATATCCTGCATGCTCAGTACATTTCAAGTATTGACGCACACTCTGCGCTACATCCTTTCATGATGTAGGTTTAGGTACTCAGCATCCAGATCGCGCTTAGATCGATTCTCGGTTCGCATTTCAATAGCTTTAGTGGTGAGTCCTTATATTCCGAGGACAATAGACATGCTTTCATTATAGTTTTTATTTTCAGTATTTTTTCAGTTTTGTTAGAGTTAGTTGGGGGCATGTCCCAGCTACTTAACTCAACTATAGGCTTTTTAGACATAATAGTATTATCAGCTTGACTTGTTATGTTTTCTCTTTCAGTTGTTATTAAGCTTTTAGTATGGTTTATACATTCAGACTAGTTGGGTATTCCCCACTTTTCAGATAACCTTTGTTTAGCTTCCGCATAGTTCATGTCTTACTTAGTTATTTCGAGTATACTTATGATATGCTAGACACATGATTAGCTTGGAATCACTCGTGATCCTAAATCCCGTGTTACGCCAAGGGGGTAGCCTCGGGGCGTGACAGTAAAAAAAACAAAAATTGAAGCTATAATGATGCAAAATTGAACATCAACAACAAACCCAAATAAAAAAAAGAAGAAAATATGAAGTCACAAATGATAAAATTGATAATTGCATAATTAAGACACTCGGACAAAATTTCATCATAGTTACGAAAGATTAACATTTACAACTACAGGGGAAAAATCAATCATCATAGTTTTTGGAAAAACAAAAAAAAAAAAACAATCTGAAGCTAAAAGACAAGTTTTTGGTGAGCACTGAGCAGAGAGCGGTGAAAAAGTTGGAACCAGAAGCTAGATGATGTGTCCATTCAAGAATATGTATAAGCTCTCGCCTTACTTTTATATATTAGGTCTGATATGTTAAGCCAAAGATTAACCTGTAATCACTCGTGATTGTAGGTACCATGTCTCAGTTGGAGTGTAGACTCAGATCGTGAAATATATATATATATATATATATATTATTATATTGAGATAATACTGAAAAAGTCTCAACAAAATATTATTGTGGTTAGTATTTATATTTTATGAACTTGGTATGGTAAAGTACTAGTGCTGTAGTATAAGGAAGGGAGTATGTAGCATAATATTATTATGTATAGCCGCCATAATTCACATTTAGCGATTTGTCATATTATGATATGTATGATGAATATTAATGTAGAACATATTTGTTTTATGCGTAACTAATGAATGTATCATTAAATATTGAGGAAGTTACACAATATTTAAGTATATAAATACTAGTTAATTATTTAATATAACTATAATTTGAAGAAATTACTTTTCGTCGCTAATATATATAACCATATTCACATGGGCCACATCCAAATTTTGTATAATTTGACTCCTAATTATATAAATTCAGAATTTGTATAATTTAGTTCATAATTGTACAAATCTAAAATTTGTATATGCTTACCCTAACTTGTATATGATATCATGTTGATACATTTGTTTATACATTTGATTTTGTATAAGTTTTGAAAAAATTCTAAACCTATTAATACATAATTTGTATATACTTACCTTTTTTGTGTATTGACAAGCAAATTATACTAACCGACTTACTCTATTTGTATTGACAAGCGAATTATACAAACAGAAATACCCATAGGAAATGAAACTATAGTTATGGAGCAAAATTAGGTAAATTGTAGCTAATGAGGCTTATTAATTTTAATCTCTTTGTTATTTATGATATTTTCTCTTAAATATTAGCGTTATGTGGTTATTGGGCCAAGTAGAAAAATGTTAGACTTCTTATTATTTTATGTGTGGCCCAATTAATGTAAAGTACATCATTAATAACACTCAATCTATCATTAGATGGCTTGGTTGATGGACGTGCCAGATTAAATCTAAACCTCTATAAATTTATCTTTTTCACCCATTAGGGTTAACATATTTTTTTCGCACATTTCCATTGTTGCCATTGGTGGTAACATAAAATTAGAGGAAGGAGTTAGAAACATTTTTTGAATCAACGCTTTTGCTTTGTGATAATGTCTTCAGGTATATTCCCTTAACATCATCCTTTAAGAATTTTATACTCAAGATCTTAGAATTCAATAAGTGAAGTTTATAATAGATTTCAAATATTTTTTGATTTATTTAGATTTATAAAGTGGAAGTTGAAGATAAACTTATGTTTGATTGTACTTTTTGCAAAGGAGAGAAGATGACACTTTATTTGATTTATGAAGACGAAAATAAAAAAAACACGCTAAGAACACTTTTTTCCAAATTTGAGATTCAACTTTAAATTGAATTTTGAAGTTTTTTAACCAAACATTTGACAAGAATCTATACTATTATCACTTGAGGTTAATTGTCGTTTTTAGTTGATGTTTCCTCTTTAAAAACACACGCAAAAGTCGTTTTTTGTGCACTTTGTGTGATGGAGGGTCCTTTCCACTCAACTTAACATTGTAGGTGTCAGTCCTAATTTTAGCCCCGTTTGGCTATATTTTTTGAAGCTGAAATTTGAAAAATTAAAAGATTTAACTAGTGATTTTCTTATTTGGAAATTGTACTTGAACATGTATTTATTTGGAAAAAAATTAAAGTGTGACTGGAAGTTCCAAATAATATTCAAAAATCAAATTTTCAGATAAAATTTTATGATCAAATAAATATTTAAAGATAAATTGTCAAAATATACTTTTAGAATGTTTGACTAAACGCTAGCTTAATTAATTATTATTTAGAATTTAATTTGTTTTTCGTGTTATATTAAGTTAAAGTTTAGTTCAAATACAGTAGCTATCTATTGTTGTAGCCTTTTTAGGACATATCAATCTTACAGTGTCATAAAGTGTGAGAATATAAAAGGTAAACAAAAAAAAAAACTACAACATTAAACGTAGTACAATAAATTTTAGGAAAGTAAAATTAAAATGCACTAGGTATATAAAATCAATAATTTAGTACTTCCATGCCTACATTAGATATTACTATGCTTAGCATGTAATATACTGATTATGATTAAATTTATATTTAAAACTAATAATTTATTAATATAATGAAAAAAATAACTTCTATATATGGTTGAATTATATAGAAAATATATTTGAAAATAATTTTTTTTGCTTACAAACTAAATATCAGAAAATAAATAAAAATTTCACTTATTTTTCGCACCTAAATTTAAAAGTGAAATCACCTTTGGAGGTTTTAATTTTCGTTTCTTTTTCACTAATTTGCTATAGAAATTCATCAATGAGTATATGTTCATTCGTGTAAGTATACATATATGTTTGATTTATCTCAATACAAAGTATATCAATAGTTACAAAGGGAAAATCCAGCTAATTAACATTGAATTCTAATTATTTTTCCTTGTGAAATTTTCTTGTAGGTATTGATAATGTGATTGGGAAGACCAATCCCAATGAAGTTCTGAAAAACGCAACAACAAAAATTGTGACATTGAGTTTTATCTGTGATGAAATAGTTGAGATTTTTAATGTCTCAAGGGATAAGGTTAATTTTTATTAATCAAATGTCATTAATCCTAGAACCTTTTCCTTTCACTATTGAATTGGTTACATATAAATTGTGGTTTTTGAATTTGATGTGTATGTAGGCGGAGGAAATTCTAAAGTTTGCAGATAGCTCAAATGTTGTGAATGTCTCTTCATCAAAAAAGCAATTGGGTGTGGAAACACAAAGTCAAGGTAAACATTTTTTGAGAATTTGATAAGTGTTTCAATAATCTTGATTTTCATCTTCAAACTATTTATTCTAAATGGAGGAATACTGTGTTGGTTTGTTTTTGGATTTAGACATCTCAATGGCGAGGAGAAACTCTCAACTTAGATTCTTGGAGAACCGAAAAAAGAGGTTGGTGTTTTTTTTTTTCAAATTAAATGCATATCAATAGCAAAAGGGCGCTTTTAAATAAAGAATTAAATAATTTGAAGATTAAAAGAGTAATTTTTGAAGATATAAGATGTAATCTTTATCAAATAGAATCAAAAGAAGTTGAATTGTTCTATAAAGAGAGCACTTAATTAAATTACATTTATGATTAGGAATTAACTTAGCAATTAACTGTCATAGTAAACCTAGGAATCAAATTTCTGCACAGCCAAACAAAAAAAAATAAAAAATCTTATGTGTAACAATAAAATTTTATCGCTAAAAGAATATATATATTTAAAAATTATAAAAGAATAGAGATTTTTTGAGCAAATATAACGTTTGTAGGGACTCTATTAGTATTTCAGACAATGAAAAAAAATATTGATTGATCTTTTTGTTGATTTTATTAATTAGGCTTTGTGGTGGCTTGAAAAATGGCATGAAAATTGTGCTTTTGACTATTGGGTGCAATGGAAAGATTGCAAATTTCAATGTCTTCCGCGACAAGGTTTTTATCAATCAAATGTCATTAATCCCTAATTTATTTTCTTTCACTTTTAATTGGTTTCACGTAATTGTATTTCTAAATTATTCGTTGTGTATGTAGGTGAAGGAAATTCTAATGTTTGCGGAAAAGTCAAAAATTAAGAATGTCATTCCACCAAAAAAACAATTATCTGTGGAAACATTAAGTGGAGGTTAAACATTTTTCTTTTCCTTCTCCTTTGAAAATTAAATTTGTATAATGTTGTTCATTTTCAAACTATTTCAGTAATGTGTTGGTTTATGTTGTATGTAGATCTACCATTGGCGAGGAGAAACTCCTTGCCTAGATTCTCGGAGAAGCAAAACGCGAGGTAAATTCTTTTTCACTCACAATTTTTTTTTTCAAGTTAATTAAATGTATATTCAAACACAATTTTAGAAAATCAGGAAGCTAAGATATTAATTATTTTTTTCAAATTAATCTTAACTTCAATAAATGATCAATTAGTTTGACGAGAAGATATAAAAAATAAATTTAGGAGATAAAGAGAGGAATAAAGGAGTTATCATCATCTATCTAATAATGTACTTTTTTGAGTACTCTCCCTATAAGTCGGAGAAAAGAGATATCTTCCCTTTTATAATTATTTTTTTTAGTAATAGCTCTCTTATAATTTGAATAGAAAATATATTCTTTTATGTATATATTGATTAATGCTTTAGACAATGAACACATCAATTAATCTTTGTGTTGATTGTGTTAATCAGGCTTGACTCTGGCTTGGAAAATGGCATAATAACTATTTGCTATGATGGAACGAGTGTGAGTTTCAATATATTCAGTGATAAGGTTTGTAATAATCAAATGTCATTCTTCTAGCTCTGATTGGTTTTGTTTCACTATTTAATTGATTACACATAATTGTGATTTTTGAATTATTTATTATGTATATAGGTGGCAAATATTCTAGAGTTTGCAGAAAGGTCAGAAACTAGAGATGCAGTTTCATCCAAAAAACAATTGTTTGTGGAAACATTAAGTGGAGGTTAAAATTTTCTTTCCCTTCTTATATTAAAATTAAATTTGATTAATATTTTGCTCATCTTCAAATTATTTTAATAATGTGTTGGTTTTTGTTATATATATATAGCTCAACATTTGGCGAGAAGAAACTCTATGCTTGGATTCTCGGAGAAGGGAAAAGAGAGGTGAATTTTTTTCCACTTCCGAAATTTTTATGTTTTCAAGTTATTTAAATGCATATCCAAATATTCATATTTTTTAATATCCCTTTATAACATTTTTTGTCCAACATCACTTTTTTTTTTATGTCCGAACACCTACTTAACCTCTCAATTACTTTACTACCTTCAATTTTTTTCTCCAAATTAATCCTATCTTCGATAAATGAGTTAATAGTTTGAAAAGACAGTAATTTTTATGAAAATATAACAGGTAATCTTTACTAAAAAAGAATTAAGGAAGTTGTGTTGTTTCTTAAACAGAGTACTTAATTACATTTTTTTTTAATCAAGTATTTACTTAGCCATAGTAAACCTAGGAATCATATGTCTGCAAAGCCAAGAAGAATAAATAAAGGAAAGAAATAAAGAATTTATCATGATCGTTGTATTAATTAGTGTTAACAATGAAGATCTCTCGCTAAAAGAACACTAAATTTTTTAAAATATATATATAAGAAAAAACTGACAAACATATACATGTCTGCATTAATTTGGTTAATGCTTTAGAAAATGAAAATACCCATCGATTGATCTTTATGTTGATTTTATTAACCAGGGTTTGTGCTGGCTCAGAAAATGGGATGAAAATTGCACTTTTGACTATTTGCTACAATGGAATGGTTGCATCTTTCCATGTCTCTAGTGACAAGGTTTTTATCAATCAAATGTCACTGATTTTTTATTTATTTTCTTTCACTTTTTAATTGGGTTCATATAACTGTGATTTCTGAATATTTATTGTGAATGTAGGCGAAAGATATTCTAAAGTTTGCAAAATTGTCAAAAATTAAGAATGACTTTTCATCAAACTATGGAGGTTAAACATTTTTCTTTCCTCATCCTATGAAAATTAAATTTATATAATGTTTTGTTCGTTTTCAAATTATTTCACTAATGTGTTGTTTTTTGTTGCATGTAGATTTACCATTGGCAAGGAACATCTCCGTGCCGAAAACAAGGTGAATTTATTTTCACTCACAATTTTTATTTTATTTTTTCAAGTTAATTAAATACATATCCAAATACAATTTCATACTTTATTATACCCCTTATAACTTTTGTTTTGTCAAATATCACCTTCTTTTTATAATGTGAAAACGCCTATTTAGCTTTTCAAATCTAGTTTACCATAAGCTTCATTATAGAAAATCAAGAAAATATTAATTATAATTTTAATTTTAACCTCAATAAATGATAAAGATGTTACGTAAAAAGAATATAAAATTAAAAGATATATTTTTAAGCAAATGCAATACATTGACTTGGTTAATGTTTGTACACAATGAAAATACCCATCAACTAATCTTTGTGTTGATTGTATTAATCAGGCTTGACTGTGGCTCAGAAAATGGCATAAAAATATTTCCCATGAATTTTTACTATGACGGAAAAACTTCTAGTCTCAATGTCTCTATGGATAAGGTTTGTATTAATCAAATGTTATTCATTCCTAATTGATTTCGTTTCATTGTTAAATTAATTAAACATATTGTTTCAAATTATTTATCATATATGTAGGCAGCAAATATTCTAACGTTTGCAGAAAGGTCAAAATTTAATGATGCATTTCCATCCGGAAAAAAAATATCTGTGGAAACATTAACTGGAGGTTAAACAATTTTCTTTTCCTTCTTATTTGAAAAATTAAATTTGATTAATATTTTGCTCATCATGAAATTATTTTGGTAATGTGTTGATTTTTGTTACATATAGATCAACATTTGGCTAGGAGAAACTCTATGCTTGGAGTCTCAGAGAAGCAAAAAGAGAGGTGAACTTTTTTGCACCTTTCAAAATTTCTATGTTTTCAAGTTATTTAAATACATATTCAAATACAATACATATTTTTTAATACCCTTTTCTAACAATTTTTGTCCAATGTTACATTTTTTTTATATGTCCGAACGCCTACTTAACCTCTCAAATCTAGTTTATCATAACATTAAAAAAATTTCTCCAAAATTAATCTGAACTTCAATAAATGATAGTTTGAAAAGATGAAGAGTATTTTTGTATGAAAATATAACGGGCAATCTTTACCAAAAAGAATTAAGAGAAGTTGGATTGTTCCTTAAAGAGAGTACTTAATTAAATTATATGTCTGCAAAGCCAAGAAGAATAAATACAAGAATGAAATAAAAAATTTATCATGATTAGTGTATTTATGTGTTTTTTAAGGATCTAAATCATTGATTAGGGTTTCGCTCCTTTTAGGTGAGATACTTCGTTTCAAACATTTCCCTCTAGAAATTTGAAGAAATGTAATCTTTTGCCCTTTTATAATTTATTTTTTTGACAATAGCTCTCTAATTATTTAAAAGAAAATATTTTTTTAGATTTCTTATGTGAAAAAAATGGAAATATCTCATATGTTAAAAATGAAGATTTCTAGTAAAAAGAACATCAAAATTTAAAAAATATATAAAAAAGTTGACAAACATATATAACGTTTGTATTATTCGATTAATGCTTTAAATAATGAAAATATCAATCGATTGATTTTTGTGTTGATTTTATTTATTAGGCTTTGTGGTGGCTCTGAAAATGGCTTGAGAATTGCACTTTTGACTATTAGCTACAATGGAATGGTTGCAAATTTCAATGTCTCCAATGACAAGGTATTCATGAATCAAATGTTATTGATTCATGATCTATTTTCTCTCAATTATTAATTGGCTTCATGTAATTGTAAATTTTGAATATTTGTTGTGCATGTAGGCGAATGAAATTCTAAAGTTTGCAAAAATGTCAATAACTAATGAAGGTTAAGCATTTTTCTTTTTCTTTTTCTTTTCATATGAAAATTAAATTTGTATAATATTTTGTTCATTTTCAATTTATTTCAATGTGTTGGTTTTTGTTGCATGTAGATCTACCATTGCCGAAGATAAACTCCTCGCTTAGATTCTTCGAGAAGCCACAAATAAGGTAAAAAAGTTTCTACTCTCATTTTTCTAATTGTTTTTTCAAATTGATTAAATACATATCTAAATACAATTTCGTACTTCCTAATACCCATTATAAGTTTTGTTTTGTCAAATATCACCCTTATTTTTTAATGTGGAAACACCTACTTAGCCTTTCAATTCAGTTTATCATTAGCTTCACTTTTAAAAAATTAAAAAGATATTAATATATTTTTCTCGAAATTAATATTAACTTCAATAAATGATCAATTAGTTTGACGAGAAGATATAGAAGATAATTTTAAGAGATTTAAAGATAATCTTTATAACAAACAAAATTCCTTTTTAGTTGAATACCTAATATTATTTTATATTAAAACTGTGTATATAGTTACATTAGTCTTAACGTGCCTATGCACTCACTATTAGTAGTAGCCTTCATTACACAAACATTTTCAAAGCTAATAGGGATATGTAACTATCAATTATAACATGATAAATAGGATAATTATCATAATACTTCAATGGAATTTGTTTCAATTTCAACATGAACAAGGTTCTGATAAATAGGATAATTATCATAATAATGTATTTTTTTAGTACTCTCCCTAGAAGTATGAGGAAAAGTGATTTCTTGCCTTTTTATGATTTTTATTTTTTGGTAAAGTTCTTTTATAATTTGAACAGATGAATTTATTTGTTAGATGACAATGATTCCTTATTTGCTTGAATATAGGATTCCTCTATAGATATTAATAAGTCTCTTATGTAAACTCAAAGTCCTTTATTAATTAGGATAGCTCTTTCATTTTTGTATTCAAACTCTATTATGTACATCATCAGCACACCTATATATATTATGGTAGCCTTGGTCACGGTAGACGAGACCAAGAGAGCTGACCTCTTCTTTGTACGTTTTGNATAGGATAATTATCATAATACTTCAATGGAATTTGTTTCAATTTCAACATGAACAAGGTTCTGATAAATAGGATAATTATCATAATAATGTATTTTTTTAGTACTCTCCCTAAAAGTATGAGGAAAAGTGATTTCTTGCCTTTTTATGATTTTGATTTTTTGGTAAAGTTCTTTTATAATTTGAACAGATGAATTTATTTATTTTCAGATCTATTATGTGTAAGAAAATTGAAAATCTCTTATTTGTTAAATTATATATATGAAAGTCTCTCGTAAAAAAATAACATTATTTTTTAAGCAAATGCAATGACTACACTGTCTTGGTTAATGCTTTGGATAGCGAAAATATCCATAGATTAATCTTTGTGTTGATTGTGTTGATCAGGCTTGATTGTGACTCGGAAAATGGCATTAAAGTTGCACCTATGACTATTTTCTATGATGGGAAGATTGCGGTTTATGATGTCTCTAGTGAGAAGGTTTTGATTAATTAAATGGCATTCTGATTAGTTTTGTTTCACTGTTGAATTGATTACACATAATTGTGAATTTTGAATTATTTGTTGTAAATGTAGGCGGCAAATATTCTAAAGTTTGTAGAAAGGGATGCATTTTCATCTAAAAAACAATTTTCCGTGGGATCATTAAGTGGAGGTTAAACAATTTTCTTTTCCTTCTCATTTGAAAATTAAATTTGATTAATATGTTGTTGATCTTCAAATTATTTTAACGATGTGTTGATTTTTGTTGCATATAGATCTAGACTTGGCAAGGAGAAACTTTATGCTTGGAGTTTTGGAGAATAAAAAAGAGAGGTGAATTTTTTTGCACTCCCAAAATTTCTATGTTTTCAATTTATTTAAATGATATTCACATTCAGTTAATATTTTCTAATACCCTTCTCTAGCATTCTTTTTTGTCCAACGTCACATTTTTTATGTCGGAATGCCTACTTAATTAACCTCTCAAATCTAGTTTACCATAACCTTCAATTTTTTCCCCAAATTATTGATCCTAACCTCAAAAATAAGTAAATAGTTTGAAAAGACATAGAGTAATTTGTATGAGAATATAAAAGGTAATCTTTACCAAAAAAGAGTTAAGAGAACTGTTGTTCCTTCATGAGAATACTTAATTAAATTATATTTTCAATTAGGAATTAACTTCTCCCTCTAGAAAAATATTAAATAAAGAAAAGAAATAAATAATTTATCTTGATCAGTGTATTAATGTTTCTTTTTAGTTCTCCCAGTAAAAGTTCGGGGAAATGCATTTTCTTGCTCTTTTATAAAATAAAAAATAAATAAAATTGGCAGTAGCAGTCTTATAATTTATAAGAAGAAAATATTTTTTTACATTTCTTATGTGTGAAAAAATAAAAAATCTCTTATATGTTAAAAATGAACATTTCTAGAAAAAATATATAAGAAAGTTGGCAAACATATAATGTTAATGCTTTCACTAATGAAAATACTCATCGATTGATCTTTGAATTGATTTTATTAATTAGGTTTTGCCCTTCGAGATTCGGCATGAAAATTGCGCCTCTGACTATTTTCTACAATGAAAAAGTTACAGTTTTCGAAGTCTTCAGTGAAAAGGTTTTACTGTCATTGCTCCTTGAATTATTTCCTTTAATTTACTTTTGAATTGGTTATATATAACTGAATTATATATTATGTTCGTAGGTGGATGGAGTTCTAAAGTTCGCAGAATCATCAAAACAACCATTATTTGTGAAAACCTTAAGCGAAGGTTAAACATTTTTTCCTTCTCCTTGTAATTAAATTTGATTAATGTTTTGTTCATCTTCAAATTATTTTAATATGTTGGTCTTTGTTACATGTAGATGTACTTTTGGCAACAAGAAAATCATCGGTTAAATTCTTGGAAAAGCGAAAAGAGAGGTTGGTATTCATCTAATTTATTTTTTTTAAGTTAAATGCATTTTCTAAACGTAATATCATACTTTCAAATATTCCTTCCAAGATTTTTCTATTTTCAAGTATCAATTTTGTTTTGTGTCTGTGTAGACCTATTTAAACATTTTAAGTTATAACTTCATTTTAGAAAATTAAGAAGGTGAATTATTAGTTATTCTTCTCAAATTGATCTTTAAGTTCAACAAATGATCAAATAGTTTTAGAAGATCAAGAGTAATTGAAGTTGTCATAGTAAACCTAAAAAGAATATATCTTCACAATCAAGTTGAATAGAAGAAAATTATTTGTCTTTTTCAGATCTTTTATATATAAAAATAATGAAAGTATCTTAGGTATAAAAAATGAAAATTTCCAAATTGTGAAGAACTAGAAAATGGTTCCTTCCCTCTAGTCTATTATGACTGTTTTTATAACTTTTAAATTTTGAATGCTCTTTGTAATACATGTCAATTTGAAAAATCCATACAACATTAATTATTATATTTTAATAAACTTTGAGTGCTCTTTCTCTACAACTTTCTAAGGCATAATAATATATTTTAATTTTTCATTTCATACATATTTGTATTATCATTCTAATTCATATATATATATATATATATATTACATTTCTTCACATTAAGAAGACTACCAATATAATTAATATCTACATTACTAATTCTGCATAACTTGTTTCTAAACCGGATAATCATTTATGTTTTGCAGGATGACTATGGTGTCACCTTATGGTTTTCCCCATGCTGACCCTGGAAACAAGAATTAGCAGAAGATGTTAATGGTATACATATATCGTATATGTATGTCATTTATGGATGTTAATGGAAATTTTTTGAGGATTTGGTTGTTATTTTACTAGACTGTATCATGTTGCTAAGATGTTAACTTTGCCAGTCAAAGCTAGAATATAAAACTTGCATTTTGTATTATTTTATGTGAAAGATTTGTTTGGTTTCGTACATTGGTTTTAAAATAATGTGTGGGTTTTTATTCACAACAGGGGTGGTGGCGCAGTTGGCTAGCGCGTAGGTCTCATAGCTTCTGAGTAATCCTGAGGTCGAGAGTTCGAGCCTCTCTCACCCCATTCTATTTTTCCATTTGCCTTGTTTTTTAGTATACTAATCCTTGTATTAGGGGAGATCACTCACTACTACGGGACGGTTTGGTTACTAAAGCTAGCATTGGACATTACATCCTTTGGGGTGTGGGCCCTTCTCCGAACTCTGCTAATGCGGAAGGGTTTGGTTACTAATGTTTGTATTAGGGTAGACTGTTCATATTACATCTTTAGGGGTGTGGCCCTTCTTTGAACTCTGCTAGTGTGTGATGTTTCTATTTTTCCATTTGCCTTATCTTAGGTATAATCTCTCGTAGTAATGCTTGATTTAGGTAGACTATCCAAATTACACCTTTGGGTGTGGCTTGTATTAGGGTAGATTATCCATAATATGTCCTTTGAGGTGCGACTCTTTTCCGAACTGTGTTGACGCGGGATGCTTTGTGCATGAGACTACCTATTATCGTTTGCATTTATAAGCTTGATCATGATTCTAATCCATTAATTACATCCCTTGTTGATGCCTATTTTATTTCATTGTTAGTTTTTCTTGTGTGCTGCAAGCATGTAAATCATTGGAGACTTTGGGCCTTGGGAAGTAAATTAATACATTGTTATGTCTATGTCACGAAGGTTTATCTTGAATAAGATGTGTTTGTTCAGAATTATGTAATGATTGGGTAAAATCAAAGTGACGTTATTATTAAATTATATATAATGCGTGTATTCTTCAACGTCCATGCCATTTGGCTGTTCCTCCTTTATAAATTTGCTTACAAAAATAGTGTTTAGGCCCAGCTTGGTTATTCCACCGAGTATTTGTTATTTCTTATTATCAGGCAGCAGCACAAGTAATGAGAAACTTTGTCAACTAAGGGTTATGTAGATGGGAAGAAATAACAACGTTTTTGTGCTTTGTTGGGATTTGAATCCCAATTTTTAAAATTGGAAAAAAGGACAAATATATTCTTGAACTTTCAAAAATGGTATGTCAATATCCTTCGTCATACTTTTCGTCCACAGTGCCCTTGCCGTCCAATAATCAGTGCACATTTGCCCCTCCCACTAACAGAACACTCATTATGTACACGTGGCGCAATCCTACACAACAATCCGATTTGACCAATTTTTTAACCCAAATTTTAAAACCCGCCCATAACCTATTTAATCAACCCGATTTACCGACAATTAAACTCTCTAAAATCCTAAAGAAAAACCCCTATACTCGTTACTTTCGTTCATCTCACAAACAAAAATCCTAGTCCATCAGACGTAAACTACTCGCTTGTTTCCATTATTCTTGGTGGATTCACTTAGATCTGGTCATAGGAACTCACACTTTTACTATGTTCATCTACGAGATCTTATTTTGTGTTTGATTTTTTCTTGTATTGTCATTCTTAGCAGAGACGTATCCAGGATTTTGAGATGATGGGTGCACTATTACAAAAAGGTAGATATAAGATATAAATTTGATCAGTTTAACATTTAGATTCTTATCACTAAAAATAATTAAAATTTTAAATTATAGGTCCAAAGTTATTTTTATCTATCCAAACCACTTAGAGAGGCGTTACCCAAATTTAGAAAGGAAAATAAAACGAGATAAATAAAAGATTCAAGTTTCTAACCTCACTTAAAGAGGTGCACCAAATCATAATCGCACGCTATGATACTTCAAATGTGGGTTCACATATCTATATTTAAATATTTTTTAAAAAATATAACACTTCTATATATGATTTTAGGAGGGGAGCATGGGTTCACGTGAACCCAGTGACCCCCTCCTGGATACGCCTCTGATTCCTAGCTAGTAAGAAAGATGTTGAGTTTTGATTTTCACTAGTATCTTTAATTTTTTGTCTAGAATCTGCTTTTTATAGTGATTTGTAGGGATTTGTTCACGTTTATCTTAAAAATGAACTATGGTTGTTCTTTCGTTTTCTAAGGTTTTACTTTAGTGTCGTTTTATGCAGATTTGTTAGGGTTTTGTGCACCTTATGTTAAAGATGTGTTTTTGTTTGTTTGTGTTTCAGATGTGTTGCTTTTGTAGTGTCGTTTTCTGTGGTTTATGGATATTTTTCTTCTTCTTTTGTCGATTGTCTCCATCCCTGTCTTTATTTCATTTCTTTATGTCTTTATTCCATTTCTTTATGTCTTTATCCCCTTTCTTCTTGTCTTTATTCCCTTTCTTTATGACTATTTATTTTGTATAGTTAGGTAGGTCCATAAGAACTAGACAAGTATATAATTGATAGTTGATATTAATTACATTCTGTGCAGTTGTTTAATCTTAATTTACCCAGTTTAATTGTTAACTAGTAGTGTATAATTAGCTCACATACTTAACAACGACCACTTGTTTAATATTATTTTACTTAGTTCATCTGTTAATTAGTATTGTGTAATTAGCTCAAATACGTAACTGACTTAAACTGTCCTTGTTTGACTGTCACTTTTGATTTTTTTCTCCTTTATTCCTAATGTGAGTACTAACTAATGTAATGTGACTTACTAACCTTACACTAATGTGAGTACTTACTAACTAACCTTACATTAATGTGAGTACTTACCTTGTTTGTTTGACATTTTTAATTGTTTCTCCTTTATTCCTAATGTTACTACTAACGAATGTAAAGTGACTTATACTAATTAATGGGAGTACTTACCTTGTTTGTTTGACTGTCACTTTTCATTGTTTCTTCTTTATTCCTAATTTGACTATTAACTAATGTAATGTGACTTATACTAACTAATGTGAGTACTTACTACTTACTAATGTAACTTTTTATTTTTTTTTTCTCCTTTATTCCTAATGTGACTACTAACTAACGTAATGTGGCTTGTTAAATTCTTTAAGTCTGACTTATGTGACTTAATAACTAACTAATGTAACATACTTATATGCCTTACTAACTATGTGACTGACTTATGCTTACTAATATGACTGACTGAGTTACTTGTTAAATTCTTTAAGACTTAAATTGTAACATCACGCCTTAAAAATAGCTAGATTTAGAAAGAACTAATTTGGAAAAAGCTAAATTGAGAATTTTGCAAGTTATGCTTAAGTTGTGAGTTTTGGGTCAATTTCAAACGACCATAACTTTCAGTACCTGATGAGTTAGGTGGCTCATAAGATATCAAATGAAATGTATTTAAATCCTCTTTCAAACGCCACCGAGATTGCTAAGTTTCGAGTTTTGGATGAGGGAGATATGCTTGTTTAAAGTTAGTTTGTCCAGTTAAGGAAAGTTACCCGAATTTATGAGGGGTATTTTGGTCTTTTCCTTACTCCTTCAGCTTAAAATGTTTTTAGTAATTAATTAAGGATCTAAACTGATTTGATTCAGTTTACATAATCCTAAATTACACTAGGGTTTTAGAGAAAAGAGTTCAAGAGGAGAAAAGAGGAGAAAAGTCAAGGTGTTCTTGGAAATTTCTTGCGGAATCAAAGGTCTTTTTTGCCAAGGGCTGATCCCTAAAGAGGTATGTGAGTCCACATAGCATTGGGTTCGTTCAACCACACGCCAATCATGATTATTTTAGCGTAATTTCGTTCATCCACGCGCCAAGGATTTGGGTTCTTGATGAGTTTCACTGAAGTTTTTTTCATAATCTTGATTGTTGAGGTTTTAATGAGTTCTTGAGATAATCGTATGAGTTTTAAGGTTGTTTTTTAATAGATTCTTGTGTAATATTGTTGGGCATTCAATTCTAAGTGATTGAGGAAGAAACCATTCGATTCTAGGTGAATTGGGGTTAGAAAATGAAGAAGGAAAAAGTCAGGCAGAATCTGGCATGCAAGTCCGCGTCGCGGACTTGCTCTCCCAATGAACAAATTTTCTCTCCACGTCACAGAGAGGACGCGGACTCTACTGTTTAAAAAATATTTCACGACCAAATATTTAAATTCATCTCTGCGTCGCAGACTTGCTCCCCAGACAGTGTTTTTCGACCATTTCTCGTGATTAACTATCTAAAAACAATTTTAATCATCAAGATATCCTTCCTATCACAAATCATAACCTTGAATTCATAATTCAAATTCAAGGTAGAGTTAAGAGTCAAGTCTTGAGAGTTCTTCGAGTCATTTTAAGAAGTCTTTTACAAATCTTTTAAACTTGTTTAAGACTTAAGCATTGAGTTTGAGGAAGTGTAGAGTTGAGTTCATTTTCTTTAAAATGATATATGAGACTTATGTATTTCAAAAGAGTAAATGTTTTCACATTTAAGATGAGAGGAAACACCAATTTCCAAAACAGT
This sequence comes from Solanum stenotomum, assembly GCF_019186545.1. Lineage (NCBI taxonomy): Eukaryota > Viridiplantae > Streptophyta > Magnoliopsida > Solanales > Solanaceae > Solanum > Solanum stenotomum. The sequence continues at coordinate 101,137,042 of NC_064282.1, forward strand.
TTTCATGAGCAATTGTGAGTACCATCTCTTTTAAGAGATAGATTTTTGAGTAATAATCTCAAACCACAGAGAAAGTCATATTTTAAAACATATGAGCTAGTTATATTTTGGGAGTAGTATTGAGCACCAATATGGAGACGAGTTCAGATAACTCAAAGTCTCCATAAACCATGTAGCCAATGTGGGTAGAAAGAGTCATATTTTTTAGATGATTCTTTAATGATTTTTAGCATAGACTAGTGGATCCACATAGTGAGTCGTCTTATACCCCAGAAAAGTATAGGACAGTTCTGGCAGCATGGACGAGACGATGTATCATCACATAGCTCATAGCTATGGTTGTCAGTTAGAGAATTTCCCACAGAGTTACTTGTATTTTCATATACAAAACTAAGTTACTAGTGTCTTTTTCAATACAGTGAGTTGTTAGATATATATTTTAAAGCTTTTCTTTATACTGCATCTTTATTATTGCTTTATACTGAAATGAGTTAAGTTGAGTTGAGACGAGGTAAGTTTCTTCGGTTCCCTTTCAAGCTTATGTCTTGTTTTAGAATTCTCCTCACATGCTCGTACATTCCATGTACTGACGCCATTTGGCCTGCAACTTTTATGATGCAAATACAGGTAACTAGGATCAGCAGCCAGCACGTCATTGATCCAATTGAGCTTCAGAGTTATTGGGGAGCCTCCTTGCTTTCCAGAGGATCCCTTTCTGTTATGTTTCAGTTATTTTAGTTGCTAGGATGATCGGGGATCTTGTCCCGACATCTCTCATAGTATTAAAGGCTTCATAGATAGATAGACAGTAGTTCATGAGTTTTTTCATTTTCAGTTGTTAATGGTTTAGAGACTTGAGTTGCCTCTTTGGCCAAGTAAATGTCTCTTTTAAGACATTCTGAGTTTATTGCATGAGTTTATCTTCTAAGACTATTTCATGTTAGTTAGGTCTTCCACTGAGTAGTAAGTCAGGACAAAGGTTCACTTGGAGCCAGTAATGGTTCTCGATTGCCAGTCGCGTCCAGGGTGTAGGCTCAGGGCGTGACAAGTTAGGTGGACTATAAGATATCAAATGAAAGTTATTTGAATCCTCATTCCAACGCCATCAAGTTTGCTAAATTTTGAGTTCAGATGAGGGATATATGCTCGTTTGAAGTCAGCCTGTCCAGTTAAGGAAATATGCCTGAATTAATGAGGGGTATTTTGGTTTTTTCCTTACCCCATCAGCTTTAAACATTTTTAGTAATATTTTAGGGGTCTAAACTGATTTGGTTCAGTTTTCACAATGCTGAAATACTCTTAGGGTTTTGAGAGGAGTTCAAGAAAAAAAAGAGGGAAGGTTCTAGGCGTTCGTCAAGATTCTTGAGATTTGTCGAGGAATTTAGCCAAGGGTTTGATCCCGAAGAGGCATGTAAGTTGTTCATAGTGCTGAGTTCATTCACCCACATGCCAATCATGAGTTTCTTGAGTTAATTTTGTCCATGATAATCCATCTAATGAGCTTCTTGATTAGTTCTTGAAGTTTCATTCGTAAATCTTGATTATTGAGATTTTGATGAGTTTTTGAGATGAATAGTAATTTGAGGGTTGTTTATGAGTGGATTTTCGTTTACTAATGTTGGGTATTCGAATCTAAGAGAGTTTGGAAGAAACCATTCGATTCTAAGTGAATTAGGGCATAAAATCGAAGAAGAAAATTTGTCGGAAAAATCTTGAGCAGGGGGCGCCAACAGTCACCAGGAAATGTGTTATGTAGTTGAGGAGCTAGCACCCCGCGCCAGTTAGTGCACCAAGGTTGCCTGCCCCACCTATTTTTCCATCGGTTGTCCCGTCTAAGTTCTTTTAAAGTATATCTTTACTCCTATCTGATTCTAACTACTCTAAACTACATCTAAACATCAAGAAATCCTTCATAACATGATTCAGAACCCTTGAATTCATAATTCAAATTAAGGTAGATTTAAGAGTAAAGTCTTGAGAGTTCTTTCCAGTCAATTTGACAAGTCTTTTAAAATCTTCTAAAAATTGTTTGAAGACTTGATGTAACATCTCGCTATTTGAAAGAACTAAGAATATTTAGAATTAGAAAGAGTTGTTTTTGGAAAGAATGAAAAATCTGGAAAAGTGATTAAGTATGTTAAGTTTGAGTTTTGGTCAACTTCAAACGACCATAACTCCTAGCTCAGGATGAGTTAGGCGTGCTACAAGATACTGTACGAAATATCTTTGAACTATCTTTCCAACGCAGCTGATTTTGCGCGATTCTGAGTTTGTATGAGTGAGATATGCCCATTTGAAGTTGGGATGTTCAAATAAGGAAAGTCTAATCCGGATTTTAGAAGGGGATTATGGTCTTTTCATTACCTAATTAATTAAATCCATTTTTAGTAAATTATTTGGGGTCTAAACTGAGTTAATTCAGTTTACGCTATTGAGAATTAAGCTAGGGCTTTGAGAGAAGAGAAAAAAGGAGGAAAGGAGAAGAAAAATCAAGATTTCGTCGTCTTCGTGAGGAATTGATTGCGGGTTTCGTCAAGGATTTGATCCTACAAGGTATGTGAGTCTTTCATAGCGTTAGGTTCGTTCACCCACGTGCCAATCATATTTATTTCAGCTATGTTCGTTCTAGAAAGTTGAAAGTTGATGAATCTTGAACGGTTTTCTTGAAATTGGCCTTCGTTCTTGAGTTAGGTTGAGATTGAGGAGTTCCTTGAGTTTATAATGTTGTTTCCCTGAGTAGTTTGAGTTAGATTCGTGTGTATACATATTGGGTATCTGAATCTAAAGAAAATTTGAGAAAAAGAACTGAGTTTAAGCGAATTGGAGTCAGAAAATGAAGAAGGAATAAGTTGGAAAAATCTGGGTACCAGGTCCGCGTCACAGACCTGTTCCTCAGGATTGGAAAATTTTTCTCCGCATAGCAGAGTGGTCACAGACCATTTTGCCTCAATAGTTTTTTTGCGACCAAATAATTAAATACATCTCCGTGTTGCGGACTTGCTTCCAGACAGTGATTTCTTGATTGTTTCTCATGTTTAATTATCTAAAAACACTTCTAAACATCATGAAATCCTTCCTATCACAAATCACAATCCTTGAATCCATAAATTCAATTCAAGAAAAGTTAAGAGTCAAGTTAAGAAGTTAAGAATCAAGTCAAGAGAAATTCATAAAATATTTCAAAAGTGTTTTACAAACGTTTTAACTTCATTTTAAGACTTAAGCTTTGAGTTGACTAAAGAGTAAGAGTAAAAGTTCTTTTCTTCAAAGATTATACGGGAACTAAGTATTTCCAAGAGTTAGAAATGTTTTCACATTTAAGCAAGAAAGGAAACATCGATTTCAAGCGAGCTTTTAAGCTAAGTTATGAGTAATTATCTCAAACCAAAGAAAGAGTCTTGTTTTAAAAACACACGAACTAAGTATACTTTTGGGAGTAGTATTGAGCATCGATATGGGGATGCGAGTTCGTAATAACTCAAGTCTCCATAAGCCATGTAGCCATCATAGGTAGAAAAGATCATATTTTTTAGATGATTCCTTAGTGCTTTTAGCATAGACTAGTGGATCCACTTAGTTAAGGCGTTCTATATGACAACAAAGTATAGGACAGTTCTGGCAGCATAGGCAAGACGTTGTATCACCACTTAGGATCATAGTGGTGGTTGTCGGTTAAAGAAACTCCCACAAAAATTATATTACTTTATTATATGAGTAAGTTGAGTTGTTATTGCATTTCTTTAACAAACTGAGTTGCTTTGTACTATTTTAAAAGCTTTCCATATATGGCATATATATTGTTGTTTTATATTGAGTTAAGTTATTCATGAGTTGAGTAAAGTCAAGGTAAGTGTTCCTTTCAGATTCTTTTCAAACTTACGTTATGTTTTAGTATTCCCCTCACATACTCGTACATTCAATGTACTGACGCCATTTGGCCTGCATTGTTTTATGATGCATGCACATGTAACCAAGATCATCATCAAGTGCCTCATTGATCCAACTGAGCACTCAGAGTTAGCTCGTGAGCCTCTTTGCTATCCGAAGGACTCCTCTTTATGATTTGTTTTAGTATTTAGTTCATTAGGATGTCGTGAGTCTTGTCCCAACATCCCTCTTTGTTTTAGAGGCTTCATAGACAGTCAAACAATTATGTATGAGTCATTTAGCTTTGTATTGCAGATTTTTTGCTATGAGACTTGAGTAGCCATTTTGGCTAGTTTGAATGTTTTCTTTAAAGACATTCTAAGTTATTTCATAAGTTCCTTATTTGAGGTATTTCTGATGTTTAAGTCTTTCGCTGAGTAAGTAAGTCAGGCCAAGGGTTCGCTTGGGAGCAGCAATGGTTCTCGAGTGCCAACCCCTCCCAGGGTGTAGGCTCGGGGCGTGACAAACTTGGTATCAGAGTACAGAGTTCAAGAGTCATAGGGAGTTTATGAAGCCACGTCTATAGGGTCCTAGTTATCGGTGTGAAGCGCGCCACATCTATAATTAAGAGGTTGCGACACTTAGGAAAATATTCTCACTTCTTTCATACTCACTTCGTGCGATATAGTTCATCTCTATAAAAGTCTCTTTCTAATTCGTGTTTGCGCGTGTTTTTTCAGTTAATCATGTCTGCATGACGAACTGTCTGAGGTCGTCCTACTCTGAGGAGTTCAGGATCAAGGGGTACCTAATGCACCTGAAGTGCAACCCCAAGGAGAAGTTACCAATGTTGAGTTCAGGGAAGCGATCAGGATGTTAAGCCAAGTTGTGACCAACGAAGCTGGGCAACAAAGAGGGGCTCGACAAGAAGAGGCTGATACTTCGAGGATCCGTGAGTTCTTGAGGATGAATCCTCCAAGTTTCACTGGTTCAAACACTATTGAGGATCTAGAGAACTTTATTGAGGAGCTGCAAAAGGTATTTGATATTATGCATGTTGCCGATGCTAAGCGAGTATAACTAGTTGCATATCAATTGAAGAATATTGCTAGGACTTGGGTTTGACCAGTGGAAGAAGGGTAGAGCTGAGGGAACACCACGTGCAAGTTGGGCTTCTTTTGAAGAGGCCTTCTTGGGGTGTTTCTTTCCCCGAGAACTGAGAGAGGACAATGCACGAAAGTTTCTCACCCTTAAGCAAGATTGGCTAAGTGTTCATGTGTACAACTTGAGGTTCACCCAATTGTCCCGATATGCTCCGCAAATGATTGCGGATATGAAAAGCAGGATGGGTCTTTTTGTTGCTGGGTTGTCCCGTCTATCAAGAAAAGAGGGCAAGATAGCCATGCTAATTGAGGACATGGATATAGCAAGGTTGATGGTCTATGTGCAGTATAACAGTCAGAATTCCCAGCATTTCAAAGCTAGACCTGCACAGTGTCAGGATAGTGTGGCACAAGGAGGTAATTGGGCTTCTGCATNAAGATAGCCATGCTAATTGAGGACATGGATATAGCAAGGTTGATGGTCTATGTGCAGTATAACAGTCAGAATTCCCAGCATTTCAAAGCTAGACCTGTACAGTGTCAGGATAGTGTGGCACAAGGAGGTAACTGGGCTTCTGCATGTGCTAAGTGTGGTAGAACCCACCCGGGTAAGTGTCGTGATAGCTCCACAGGTTGTTACAAGTGTGGACAAGAGGGTCTCTTCATGAAAAAGTGCCCTAAGAACCGGCAAGGTAATGGGAATCAGGGCAATAGAGCCCAATATTCATCAGTCGCTCCACCAGATAGGGTTGCACCTAGAGGAGCTACTTTCGGTACTGGCGGAGAAGCAAACCGCCTTTATGCGATCACTAGTCGTCAAGAGCAAGAGAATCATCCAGATGTTGTCACTGGTATGATCAAAGTCTTTACTCTTGATGTTTATGCTTTGCTAGACCCAGGAGTAAGTTTATCTTTTGTGACTCCTTATGTTGCAAATAGTTTTGATGTTCTTCCTAAGTAACTCTGTGAACCCTTTTGTGTTTCTACACCTATTGGGGTGTTTATTCTACTGAGTGAGTATATCGTGATTATGTCATTTCCATCAATCACAAGGACACCATAGCTGATTTAATTGGGTTAGACATGGTAAACTTTGATATCATTTTAGGTATGGACTGGCTTCATGCCTGTTATGCCTTCATTGATTGTAGTACTCGAGTTTTTAAGTTCCAAATTCCTAATGCGCCAATCTTAGAGTGGAAAAGTAGTTTAGCAGTGCCTAAGGGTCGTTTTATTTCGTACCTTAAGGCGAGAAAGTTGGTTTCCTAAGGGTGTGTCTATCACTTAGTCCGAGTTAATGACTCTAGTGTTGAGATACCTCCTATTTAGTCAGTTTCAGTAGTAAAAGAGTTTCCAGAAGTCTTTCTAGATGACCTTCTCGGAATCCCTCCTGAGAGAAAAATAGACTTCAGTATAGAAGTTCTTCCAGATACTCATCCTATATCTATTCTGACATATAAAATGGCACCAACAGAGTTGAAAGAGCTTAAAGAGCAGTTGAAATATATCCTAGATAAAGGTTTAATTCGACCAAGTGTCTCACTTAGGGTGCTCCGGTCTTATTTGTGAGGAAGAATGATGGTTCCCTTAGGATGCGTATAGATTATCGCCAGTTGAACAAGGTTACCATCAAGAACAAGTATCCTCTTCCAAGGATTGATGATCTCTTCGATCATCTTCAGGGTGCTACTTGTTTCTCTAAGATAAACCTCAGATCAGGCTACCATCAGTTAAGAGTAAGGGAATGTTATATTCCAAAAACAACATTTAGGACCTGTTATGGTCATTATGAGTTCCTAGTTATGTCCTTTAGTTTGACCAATGCACCTGCAGCATTCATGGACCTCATAAATAGAGTGTTCAAGCATTATTTAGATATGTTTGTTATCGTATTTATTGATGACATACTAATCGATTCGAGGAATGAAGAAGATCATGCTAGTCATCTCAAAATAGTTCTCCAAACTCTAAAGGATAGAGAGTTGTATGCCAAATTCTCTAAGTGTGAGTTTTCGCTTGAGTCTGTGGCATTCTTAGGCCACATTGTGTCTGGAGAAGGAATTAAAGTTGATATCTTGAAAATAGAGGCAATGCAGAATTAGCCTAGACCCACATCTCCAACCGATATTAGGAGTATTTTGGGTTTGGCTGGCTGTTATAGAAGGTTCGTAGAGGGGTTCTCATATATTTCGTCCCCTTTGACCAAGTTAACTCAGAAAACAGTGAAGTTTCAATGGTCTGAAGCTTGTGAGAAAACTTTTCAGGAATTGAAGAGATTGACTACTGCCCCAGTATTGACCTAACCATAAGGTACGCAAGGCTTTGTTGTTTATTGTGATGCGTCTAGAGTTGGTTTGGGTTGTGTGTTAATGCAGAATGACAAGGTTATAGCTTATTCCTCTAGAAAGTTGAAAGTTCATGAGAGGAACTACCCAACCCATGATCTAGAGTTGGCTGCCGTAGTATTTGCTTTGAAAATATGGCGTCATTATCTTTACGGTGTTCATGTGGATGTGTTCACCAATCACAAGATTCTTCAATATGTGTTTACACAGAAAGAGCTTAATCTTAGACAATTGAGGTGGTTAGAATTACTCAAGGATTATGATATGAGTATTCTTTATCACCTAGGTAAGGCTAATGTTGTTGTTAATGCTTTGAGCAGGTTGCCTATGGGTAGTACCGTCCATTTTGAAGAAGATAGGAAAAAGCTAGCAAGAGATATGCATAGACTTGCACGCTTAGGAGTTTGACTAATGGTTCCGGTGATGAATTAGACTGAATCATCATTAGTGTCAGAAGTGAAAGAAAAGCAAGACCAAGACCCAATTTTGCTTGAATTGAAGACAAATGTTCATAAGTAAAATTTTTAGGCTTTTGAACAAGGGGAAGATGTTGTATTGAGGTATCAAGGTAGATTGTGTGTACCAAGGGTGGATGAACTCCAAGAGAGGATCATGGAGGAAGCTCATAGCTCCAGCTATTATATACATCCAGGTTCCACAAAGATGTATCGTGATTTAAGAGAAGTCTATTGGTGGAGTAGTATGAAGAAGGGCATTGCAGAATTTGTTGCTAAGTGTCCAAAATGCCAACAAGTTAAAGTAGAGTATCAAAGGCCCGGTTGTTTGGCTCAAAATATAGAACTTCCAGAATGAAAGTGGGAGATGATTAATATGGACTTCCTCACATGTCTACCAAGTGTTGACACCCAATTTTGGACCCCACAATATAAATTAATCACCGAGCTTCTTAAATTCCAAACGATTTAAAATAACTGACTTTATAAAATTTTAAATATTTTTCAAGTAATTTTGTAATTTTTATAATTTTTAAAATAATTCATATTCTATATAATTTTGTATATATTTTTTATATTAATATCTGAAAATCGTCTCAAAAAGATTTTAGTTTCTCTTAAATATTTGGTTAAATAGTTTAGCTAATTTATAGTTTATTTTTTGAGTAATTAGTTCATAATTAAGTTAATTGTTTTATTTCGTTAAAATTAAAAAGCTCGTTATTTAATTAATATTAATTCATCTAAATTAAACTTGATTTGGCTAAATGCTTAAACTCCAATTGGCTATAATTAGGTCATCTCTCTAATTGCAATCCTAACTATTTTGTTACCAAAATCTTGGCTCAACACTCCAATTCATTCAGCAGCTCATCAACCCATTTTCCAATTTCCAATTTTACATTATATCAACCAACGCTTTCCAATTTTCTCCCAGCCGACCAAATTTCCATAAGCCTAATAAAATCAACCCAGCCCATTACAATGATCCAACAATTCCAGCAAAAATATCACTGCAGAAGTTTACAAACCAAACCGATCCCCGAATGTTTTCTTCTTCTTCTTCTTCACGCGAAAATCGAAATCCAACTAGCAAATCACGCTGCAACCCAAAAATCTCATCCAACTACCCTGTAGAACCCATAACCTAGCAGCCTAATCGATCACATCGCTGCCCCTTCTTCTTTCAACGGATTCCCCCCCTAAATCACCCCAACTTTCGCTATAAATAACCCTCTACCCTCAGTGATTAAGGACAAGAAAAAAGATTGAATTTTGAGGTGACATACAAAAAATAGCTTACAACAAGGTTGATTCAAATTTCTCTGTCTATTGTTCGAGTCTAAAGCGGTGTAGGAAGTTGTTGCTCTCTTTGGCTCATTTTATTCTCAGTTCGTTGCCCCCGAAAAGGTAACACTTCTTTTATGATTTTAGTCTCTTTGTCGCGAAGTAACAATAGTTTAAGTTTATTGTCTACTTACGTGATCCTGCTGCTAGACTGATGTGAGGATGGTATAATAATCAGTGGTTTAACTGGTTCGCTACTCATCGTTGTTGTGTGGCTTTGTTTGAAGCTTGATATACCGTGAGTTTACGGTATTTCTAATATATTTCACTTACAAGTTGTGTGTGTCTAGGGCCTTTTTGTATTGGTTTTTATGTGTTTTTATCATATTTTGCAGGAAGAATGTTCAGGCGCGGAAGTATAGAGACAGCTGAGAGAAATGCAGAAAAGGGCATTCACGGAGGTGATCTACGGACCGTAGGTCCATTGACGGTCCGTAGGTTATGATCGTAGATCAGCGGGCAAGCTATGTAAGACAAATTAGGGAAATCTGACCAAGTGTGGAACCACAATGGCCATTGACAGTCCATAGATTGATCTACGGACCGTTCTGTTGATCCGTAGATTGATACTGCGAGGGTTCCAGTACCTTATTTTTTGAAGATTCCAAGTGTGGAGCTATGGAGGGGATTGACGGACTGTAGATCGATCTATGGTCCGTACTGCAAGTCCGTCGTTTGCTTCAGAGAAGCTGATTTTTGGAAGCTGAAATATTTTCCAAGTCCTGGCTGACGGAAGGGACTTACGGACCGTAGATCCATTGACGGTCCGTAAGTCAGTCTCGTGGAATGAAGACGCGTGCCTGAACAAACTTTCCTTAATTTGTTTCCCTTTTAATTTAGTATTTGTTTTCTATAAATAGGGCATGTAAACCTCGTTTTTGGGGGGTTAGACATTATTATTCTAGTTTTACTTGGTGACTTTGGAGATTAATTTGCAACCCTAGCAATTACTGATTTCCTAAGTTCGTTGTGAAGATTGTGGATTTGCAATTCAAGTTGAATTTCTAGGTTTATTACTCTCTTTACGTAAGTTCATGATTTCTTCATCTAAAACTATGAATTGTGTTCTTGCTAATATGGGTAACTAAATCCACGACTAGGGTTGTGGGATCCATGAGCGATTAATAAAGTATGAATAGTAATTAAGCAATTCTTGAATAGTGTTTTGCATGCATTGATAATTCTTTCGCTCAAAAATCTTTTTAAGGAGTGCACGCGTTAGAACTCGCCTTGTTGCTACTTGCCGGACCAAGGAGGTAATCAATAAGAAAAGAATTATCAACAAAGATTTAGTGTGATACTATCTAATAGGCTAGTGTCGATTGGTGCGAAGTAATAACTAAGTCAAACATCGATAATGATGTCTAATATGAGGTAAAGGTAAGGGTTAGTAAATTAGACATACGTAGCCGGACCGAGGTGCGGGGTGAAATTTTCTAGATGCCGGACCGAGGGGCGGCTGAAACCCATTGGTGGCCTAAGGCCAAAATCAAACTAGAGACCTTAAAAAAAAATTATAAATGTTTTTATTTTAAATCTATTTTTCTAGCTTTTTGAGATGCAAAGTTGTTAATAATTTTTGTGTAGGCAATGTCTTATAATAATTCTTTTTCAATTGATAATATAGCCAAACCACTTAATCTTTCTTGAGACATTGTCGATCTTAAATAAGCAATGTAAGCATTTGGAATAGAATCAAGTCTTTTTATTTGATTGAGTATCTCAATTAGAGTATTGTCTTCTACTTTTATGATTTTCCTTAATACTTTTAATTCAGAAAATAAGTCTAAACCGTCAATATCGGAGTGAGTATTATGTTTTAAGGAACATTCAAGATTAAGACAATATTTTTTTTAATTCTCATCATCTAATGATCTCAATTTTTTCCCACTAAATAGTAAACCAAAAATATTTTTATACACTTCAAATTGTTCAAATCTATTTTCTAGTTGACATATTAAAATCTAACAAATATTTTAAACACTATTTACAATATCAAATAAAAAATATAATAAACATAAGACACAAAACAAAAATAATATTAGAAATTAGAATGATATTACCAAATTCAAAAGCTATGAAGACTTGATTTCCGAAAATGAATCAGGCGGCTGCACTATAGTTTTCTCCAAATTTAAAATATAAACTATCAATAGAACAAGTAAATTTTTTAGCTTTGAATAAGAGAGATGTAAGATTAGAAAAGAGAAAGTGAGAAGAAATAGAAGGGAGGAGGATAAAATATATAAAAATAAAATTAGAATAAAAAATAAGGTAAAAAAAAAAGAGATAACTTGTACATTTGAAAAAAGTACACAACTTTTTATTGAAAAGTTAAAAAGTTATAGTCATATCTATGACTATCACTTCATTTAGCCGTTTACATTTATTGACTTAGCTCTAACAATTTTTTTTTAAAAAAATTTAATCTTTCCTAATTAACTAAAAATGGGGCCTTTGCATTTATTGTCTTAGTTCTAATATATATTTTTTAATTTAATCCTAACTAATTAACTAAAAAATGGGGGGCCCTAAAATTGGAGGCCTAAGGCCAAGGAACTTTTTACGAGCCTTACCAGCCGCCCCTGGCCGGACCAAGGATTTAGAGATACCTAACTTATCACTTTGCATGTAATACACTAGGAAATGATTGTTATTACTATGATTACTGAGTTATGAGCTTGTGGTGAACACGTGTACCCTAGTTAATTTTCTCATCTTGATAACTACCAAAATTTTTACTTTTGATTATTGATTACTTACTAATTTTTACAATTTGTTTCATAAATTCCCCCCCCCCCCCCCCCCTTATTACTTGTTTCTGGAAGTAATTTGACTAATTTAATATAATTGTTGGTTAAAGTAAAGTCTAAACCATTTTCCTCGTGGGATCGACCCCAACCTACAGTTGGGTTCTTTACTCGATAACGATCACTTATACTTCTTTAGGGAGGTGTAATATGAGCGTATCAAATTTTGGCGCCGCTGCCGGGGAACATTTGGCTTTTAGATTTATTTTAACTACATTATTGAACGTTAGTCAAATATTTCCTAATTTTACCTTTTCTTTTTGTTTTTGTCTCTCTTAGGTTCTGACTCTAGTGTATGCCAAATACACGGAGCCAGGGTGAACCACTTACGTCTTACGATCCAGATTTGAACCGCACTGTGCGAAGAATGAATAATCCAAATGATCCAATTAATCCTATCGGAGGAAATCTAGGGGATGCAGTCGAGTTACAACAACAGAGGGTAGTTGGTAGGGACAACCAGGTTCCAGCTGAAAATCAATTAGGAGATGCGTTGAGTGTGCAAGATCCACTGGGCCCACGATAACACGACAACTATCGGGGTAACATCAATATAGCAGACTCTGATGGACCTATTGTCCTACCTCCTCTACCTCCAGGGCACAGATTTTTGGTGACTAGTAGCTTGATGCAGATGCTTACAACAAGGGGCTTATTCTCACATGCTCACTTAGCCAAGTTAAGGGTGGTTTGCAAAAGTTGTGTAGGTAGACCAAACTTGGATATGGATGTCATCAGATTAGGAGTGTTCTTCTATCACTAACAGGCGATGCTGCAATATGGTTCACTGAGCTTCCTTATAATTCAATCTTTACATGGAACCAACTGACGGATGTGTTTCGAGCAAGATACTATCCAGTATCCAAGAAGCTAAATCATAAAGATAGGGTCAACAATTTTGTAGCATTACCTGGAGAGTCTGTGAGTAGCTCTTGGGACATATTCACTGCCTTCGTAAGAGGTGTCCCAAATCATCGGATTGATGATGAGTCGCTGAAGAAATATTTCTATCGAGTTCAGGATGACAACAATAAAGCAGTGCTTGATACCATTGCAGGAGGTTCATATAGAGACTGCACATATGCACAGATTTCTGAAAGACTGGAGAAGATATCTCGCAACAATAAAGCATGGAGTACTAGGAGGTCAGATACTGGGAGAAACATATTTGCCATTCAGAATACAAACACCCAGTCTACGGATGGGATTCGTGAGGAGATGGCTCAGATGAGGACCGAGTTGGGGTTGGTATTGAAGCATGTGAACGGAGGTGCAGAGAAGGTAAATGTTGTGAATTACTTAACTAGAACGCCACCCCCAGTTGAAGAGTGTTACTATGAAGAGGATGATTATGCTGTAAATGATCAGACGAGGGGTTTCCAACCAAATGCCCAAGGATCCAACACGAAAAATTGGCACCAAGGTCAAGGGAACCAAGGTCGGAACTATGGAAATTACAACCGAGAGGGTCATAATGTCCGGGATGGGAACTTCAATCGTGATAACAACTACAACAGGAACAACTATGGCAACAAAAACGATTGGGTTGGACCTTTTGTTCCCCCCTCAAAATCGTGAATCTGGTGCTACGGAAGCTGGAGGCAATATGGCGCGTATTGAAGATGATGAGAATGTTTGATGCAACTGATGAGAATGTGAAGGAGATGAGAAACGACTTGTCTGGTATTGGTTAAAAGGTTGATGCCCATGCAGTGTCAATAAAGCATCTAGAGCAGCAGATGACTCAGTTGTCTACTACAGTGAGCCCACGTCAACCTAGCACTCTTCCTAGCAACACCATCCTGAATTCAAAGAATGATGGTCATTGTATGACAATTACTACTCGAGAGGGTAAGCAAACCATAGATCCACATATGCCGTCTGTGGTGGATGTTGAGATTAGAAAAGAAAATGATGTGGTGGAGGTTAGACAAGAGTCTGAGACTACGACAGAGCAAGAAGATGAGATATCTCAGAAAGTGGTCCCCATACCTAGACCTCCACCACCTTTTCCATAGAGGTTAGTGAAGAAGACTGATGATGGTAAATATCGCAGGTTTATTACTATGTTGAAGCAACTTTCTATCAATGTTCCTTTGATAGAAGCCTTGGATCAAATGCCTGGGTATGCAAAGTTTATGAAAGATAAGGTGACAAAGAAAAGGTCTGTGAGTTTTGAAGATAATGATAGATTGCAACATTGTAGCGCTATTGCCACAAAATCTCTTCTGTAGAAGAAGGAAGACCCTGGTGCTTTCACGATCCCATGTACTATAGGGTTGTTACACTTTGCTAAGGCATTGTGTGATCGTTGTGCTAGCATCAACCTCATGCCCTTGTTTATTTACAAGAAGTTGGGTCTAGGGGACCCAAAGCCCACTGCAATACGGTTACTAATGGTCAATCGAACTGTGAAGAGGCTCATTGGTGTACTCTATGACGTGCTAGTGAAAGTGGAGTCTTTCATTTTTCCGACAGATTTTGTGATTCTTGACTGTGAGGTTGATTTTGAGGTTCCCATCATCATTGGGAGACCATTTCTTGCCATAGGGCGTGCATTGATTGATATGGAAAAGGGACAGATGAAGTTCAGATTGAATAATGAAGAAGCAACTTTCAATATTTGTAGGTCCATGAAGCAGAGTGGTGAGCTCCAAACAGTATCTGCTATAAGTTACAGAATTGAGAGTGGGACAGAAGTGCAAATTGAAGAGCGACTAGGTGTTGAGGCACTAGTAGCAGTTATGGTGAATTTTGATAGTGATGGCTTTGAAGAGTATGATGAGTTGGTAGCCGCACTTGATAGGTGTGAATATCGGCCCAAACCAAAGAAGTATGAATTAGACCTGAAGAATCGTGAGTCCACACCCGCAAGACCATATATTGTGGAGGCACCAAAATTGGAGCTTAAGGCTCTACCACCACATTTGAGGTATGTACACTTGGGCAAAGAAATACTTTGTCGTTCATCATTGCGGTAAATTTGAATGCAAGACAAGTAGCGTACTTGGTGACTGTGTTAAAAAGGTTCAAGCAAGCTATTGGGTGGACTAATGCGGATATTATTGGGATTCCTCCCTGTATTTGCTCTCACAAAATCCAACTCATGCCAGATCATAAGCCCAGTATCGAGCACCAGAGAAGATTAAATCCACCTATGCAAAAGGTAGTTAAAAAGGAGATCATCAAGTGGCTGGATGCGGGAGTTATTTATCCCATTGCTGATAGTAATTGGGTATGTCCTGTGCAGTGTGTGCCTAAAAAGGGTGGTATGACTGTGGTTCCAAATGAAAGAAATGAGTTTGCTTCAATGAGGCCCATTACTAGATGGAGAGTTTGTATGGATTACCAGAAGTTGAATGCATGGACAGAAAAAGACCACTTTCCTATGCCATTCATGGACCAGATGTTGGATAGACTTGCAGGAAGGGGTTGGTATTGTTTTCTTGATGGGTATTCGGGCTACAATCAAATTTCTATAACTCCAGAAGACCAAGAGAAGACCACCTTCACTTGCCCATATGGGACTTTTGCTTTCAAACGGATGCCATTTGGGGTGTGCAATGCCCCAGCAACCTTCCAGTGCTGTATGATGTCAATATTTTCTGATATGGTGGAGGACAATATTGAAGTGTTCATGAATGATTTTTCAGTTGTAGGTGATTATTTTGATCATTGTCTAGATCATTTGGCCGAGGTGCTTAAAAGGTGTGAAGACTGCAACTTGGGAGAAATGTTATTTCATGGTTAAAGAAGGTATAATGTTGGGTCATCGGATTTCAGAGAAAGGTATTGAGGTTGATAGAGCTAAAGTTGAGGTAATAGAAAAGCTTCCGCCACCCATTTCTGTAAAAGGTGTTAGAAGTTTTCTTGGGCATGCAGGTTTTTATAGGAGATTCATCAAAGATTTCTCCAAAATTGCACATCCATTGTGCAAACTGCTCGAGAAGGAGTGTAAGTTCCATTTTGATGATGCTTGTCTTAGAGCATTTGGAGAGTTGAAGGAGAAGTTGGTTACTGCACCAATCATTATTTCACTGGATTGGGGACAACCGTTTAAGGTAATGTACGATGCGAGTGGAGTGGCGCTTGGTGTAGTATTGGATCAAAGGTGAGAGAAAATTCTTCACCCTATTTACTATGCTAGCAAAGCTCTAAATGTGGCCCAGAAGAATTATACTGTGATCGAACAAGAACGTCTTGCGGTGGTTTTTACATTCAAGAAATTTCGATCCTACTTGCTTGGTACTAAGGTCATAGTGCATACTAACCATTCTGTATTAAGGTATTTGATGGTGAAAAAGGATACAAAACCAAGATTGATTAGATGGGTATTGTTGCTACAAGAGTTTGATTTTGTGGTAAAAGATAAAAAGGGGACAGAACATCAAGTTGCCGATCACTTGTTCAGATTAGAGAAAGAGGTTAGCTAAACCTTGGAGATAGGGTTGAAATTAATGATGTTTTTCCAGATGAACAAGTATATGCTGCT
This sequence comes from Solanum stenotomum, assembly GCF_019186545.1. Lineage (NCBI taxonomy): Eukaryota > Viridiplantae > Streptophyta > Magnoliopsida > Solanales > Solanaceae > Solanum > Solanum stenotomum. The sequence goes on from NC_064282.1 coordinate 101,153,461, forward strand.
TCTCATGATTTGATTCCTTGGTTCGCAGATTTTGCTAATTATTTGGCAAGAGATATTGTGCCCCCCGATTTGTCTTTTCACCAAAGGAAAAAGTTTATGCATGATGTGAAGAAATTCTTTTGGGATGAACCTTACTTGTATCAAGTTGTGCTGATTGGATTATTCGTCGTTGTGTGCCCGAGGTTGAGATGTTGACTGTACTTGAAGCATGTCATTCATCGCCCATTGGCGGGCATCATAGTGGTATTCGGACTGCACATAAGATTTTGTAGTGTGGATACTACTGGCCTACCATCCACCAAGATGCTCATGATTTCACCAAATCTTGTGATCGTTGCCAAAGAGAAGTAGGGATTTCAAAGAGTCAAGAACTCCATATGAATCCTATATTGGTGATAGAGTTGTTTGATGAATGGGGCATTGATTTTATGGGTCCATTTATGAGTTCATACGGGATGAAGTATATTCTTGTTACGGTTGATTATGTATCGAAGTGGGTGGAAGCAGTTGCGCTCTCCAACAATGAAGGTAAAAGTGTCACTGCATTCTTGAAGAAGAATATATTCTCCAGATTTGGTACACCGAGGGCTATTATTAGCGATGAAGGTTCTCACTTTTGTAATAAGTTGTTCAAGGCACTACTTGAGAAATATGGTGTCCGTCACAATATAGCCATTCCTTACCATCCGCAGACTAATAGGCAAGTTGAAATGTTCAACAGAGAAATCAAACAGATTTTGGTAAAAACTGTGAATGCTAATAGAACGGATTGGTCAAAGTAGCTTGATGATGCTCTATGGGCATATCGCACTGCATACAAGACTCCCATAGGTATGTCTCCTTACCAACTTGTATATGGGAAGTCTTGTCATTTACCACTAAAGCTAGAGCATAAGGTGATGTGGGCAATGAAGAAGTTAAATTTGGATTGGGACACTGCATCTAATCAAAGAATGAATGACTTGAATATGCTTGATGAGTTTCTCCTAAAAGCTTATGAAAGTTCAGCCTTGTACAAATAAAAGATGAAGAGGTATCATGATCAAAGAATTGAAAAGCGAGAATTTGTGGTTGGTGATCTTGTGCTTCAATTCAACTTTAGGTTGCGCTTGTTTCCAGGCAAACTCAAGTCCAAATAGACCGGGCCATTTTTGCTCACAAAGGTGCTTCCCCATGGAGCGGTTGAGCTTGAAAATAGGGATGGAACAAGGTTTATGGTAAATGGGCAAAGGATCAAGATATATCTGGGAAATGCTGAAATTGTGCAAGAAGTGATTGAGGCCTACAATTTTGAAGAAGTCTGAGTAATCAAGACACTTGCGTCGTGCTGCAACGTTAAATCAAGCGCTACTTGGGAGGCAACCCAAGATGTACAATCTAGCCAATGACAGGGTTCTGTTTTCCATTTAGTAGTTTTCTTTGTTTAATTGCGTCTTTTTATCAATTTAGGTAGGTGTTTTAGTATAGGGTCAGTGTCTAAAAAAGTGTCTAGAAAATGTAAAAAGTATAGCCTATTGGTTGCTACAAGTGCAGGTACACCACGAAAAATCTGCAGAAAATGGTCTCGTGCAGCGGTCTACGGACCCCATCGGCGGTCTGTCGTTTAATCCACGGACCGTGGATGGTGTTCGTAGATCCCAGGTAAGCCTCTAAATTTTTCTAAGTGAAAGAGTGATCTACGGTCCTAATCGACGGACCGTAGATCGACTCACGAACCGTAGACGGGGTCTCGTGAATCCAAACCCAATTTCTGTCTGACCCGACCCGGACCCCGTTACTTAAAATATCCCTTACTTTCAAATCATTTCCATTTCCCTCCATTCACTCCTCAACCGCTTCAACAATCCCATAACCTCCCTAAATCACTCCATAACTCCCTCATAATATCATCTCTTCCATAATTCCCCAAAAGTCCCTTCCATTTCAAATACAACTCATTCCATATTCCACAAAAAGGGTCCGGTGTTTAGTTAGTAACGAAGAGGTGATTCCTTGGTCTTGCTAAGCTTAGTGTCATCATGCAATCACCCCACTCCTCGTTGCTTGTAAGGTAATAGACTTTCCCCTCACTTTGATTTTTGATTCATAAATTGAATATAGAAAGTCGGGAGTTGGGTCTTGACCTTGGGTAATTGTTAAATGAAATTGCATGATAAACTTGGAAATTACAATGCCCTTGGAACGATAGATAGTGATTGTGTAGCCTTATTGTTTGTGATTATAAGTTTAAATGTAAGTTTTGACTTAGCGTTCCAAAGTTTGTCTTCAGTAATTGGTTAAAATGGTTAATCGGAATCCTGAGAATGACAAACTAGCATGATTAAATGTTGAAATGCATGGTTAGACTACGATATTGTTGAAGAGGGTCTAAGAGGTGAACTTGAAACCTGGCATAGATTACATCCACGATACCCCGTCTATGGACTGTAGATTGGGTTTGTGGCTAGATGTACTTGTAAATATTACCAAGTGTGAAACCACGGATGTGGACAATCTACGGACCGTTATGTACATCCATGGTTTCCATCTGCGACCAGTACTGGTGGCTCTTTAACCCACGAAAGAAATCCACGGACCATAGACCGGTCTACGGATCGTAGATTGGGTTCGTGGTTAGAGGCACTTGAAAATATTACCAAGTGTAAAACCACGGATGTGGACTACGGTCCGTAGATTAATCTACAGACCGTTCTACACATCCTTGGCTTCCATCTGCAAGCAAATTTTTTTTTCTGTCTGAAATTTTTGTGGGACTGTCACTGTTCGTTTCTAGTTCTAATACCGCTTCTTAGGTACGATGGCACTCAAGAAGCTAGTCACCTACTCAAAATAGGGCAAGTCAAAATCTGTTGCCCCTAGCTTCAGGTTAATCGATGAGGACATGGACACGGAGAAGGATCCAGCATACATTCCTCCCAACACACGGACTTCTCTCACTACACCTCGAGTCACCAGAGGCACCCTTGAAGGTGCTTCCTGACGTAGTCACTGTCTCCCAGTCTGATGAGAAGCACACACTAATCGGATCACCAACTGGGGCTGCTTCCAGTTCAGAGGGGTCTATGTCCGGATTCGAGTCTGCCCATGCTGCAAGCTCCGAGTCTATCTATGCTTCAGGATCCGAGTCTGCCCATGCTGCAGGGTCCAATGCTAAACCAGCCATAGGGTCCGACGAGAATAACCAAGCAACCTCGTCTGATGAGGCCACTAGCTCGGAGCCCAAACCTGCACCACGGAATGATGACCCCACTCCAGTAGCCGACGAGCTAAATAGGTGGTGTGTAGAGGGCCAATGGCAAATTTATCGGGATGCCAAGATGATAAACGACAAACAAAAGATGGCCCAACTAATTACAGAGAAGCGCAGAGTCCTCACGAGGAGCCTGTACGCTGTTCCGGACATTCACCGGCTGTTTAACCTTCACAAGTGTGACTGGATGGCTCGAGACCCAGGGACGTATAGCGAGGAGATTGTGCGGGAATTCTACGCCTCCTATGTTGCCACTTTCCCAAGTTCAATCTCCAAGCGGTCAAAGCCCCTAGCTCAAGATCCTCTCACTTCCACTTTGGTTCGAGGTTGTCCGGTGGACATATCACTTGCCGCGATCAGCCGTTTTCTCTATAGTCCTACCGCGGGTCACTCTTGGTCTCTCAACACAGCAGAGTTTGATTATAGATGTGACATCGTGCTGAGTGGCGCTTTTCAGAGGAACGCTGAGCAACGAGAGACTGTTATACTATGGTTGGCCAGGTACATTGTTGCAGATGGCGAGCGTGCGGAATGGGTCACCGCTCCACGGTTGGGCATCCAAAAGGCCACATTAAATTTTGTGGCCAAGTTCTTCTGGTTGGTGGTACGTAGCAGAGTGTCGCCTACAAAAGCTGACAACCAAGTCACATGGGATAGAGCGGTCATGGTTGCGGCATTGGTAACAGGAGTGGAGATTGACTTTGCCCGCATGCTGCTGGCAGAGATTCACGAGAGGGCATTCAAGACCTCCACCACTTACCCTTTTCCATGTCTAATTTTTCAATTGTGCAGGGACTCTGGACTGTCGATATGGCATTGTGACAAGTTAGTCCACCCTACAGGAGCATTGGATATAGGCCTCATTAGAGATGAGGCAAATATGACAGCACCTCGCAGAGAGCCACAGGTTGAGGTACCTCTCTTGGTTGCTGCTCTTGCAGACACAGTGAGGCAGGCACAGGGCGGTGACCCCAGTATACTAGATCACACCATGACTGGCCCGACCTCCTCTTTTCAGGCAGCTAGTATGGCTCCTAGCTCTTCCCAATTCACACCACAGTTAGGAGCTGATGTTGTCCCATTGGCCAGAGTACAAAAATTAGAGGCTCAGATGGCCACACTGTTGCATCACATCCAGTTGTGGATCCAAAATTCGATAGCCGAGTCCGAGGCTAGAATGGAGCGAAGGATGGAAGGGATGATGGACCGGAAGGTCCAGGCTGTTAATAAGCATCTTGATGCTTTTGAATTACAAGTCCTCGAGCGATAAGCCCCGACCATAGATCTATCTGCTTTGTAGGCTGAATTAGCCGGTCTCCGAACCTACGTTGATGTCATTCTTGCCGCCCCTTCAGTTAAGCCTCAGGTTGCACCTACTGCAATGGCTGATGATACAGTGTTGGATGTTTTATTCAGTGGGACCGTCGAGGAGGCACTTGAGCGTACACACGCCAAAGGTAAGAGACACCGTTCTCATCGCACTGAGGAGGAGAAAGCTCAAAAGAGACAACGTAGGCAGGAGAAGGAAGCTAGAAGGGCTTCAATTTTAGACGAAGAGTTGCACCAGCAGAGGGTGCGTGAGAGAGTTGCAGAGGCATCGAGCTCTGCCCCAGTTGTAGAGGTCCAACTTGTTTTGAGGGACATTGTGAGCATCACAGATGGTGCGGTGAGATTGATAAAGAGCACTATTGAGGGTGTTATGATTGATGATATGGGCACTACTGAGGGTGCCCCCACTATTGTTCCAGCCGGCTCAGGGAAATCGGACCCCCCTGTTTGTTGATGATTCACCGGCGCTCTGCGCCACAGGTTTGCTTCACCCAATCTATTTTCTTTTACTGTTTTTGTATGCATTAGGGACAATCGCATCTATTTTTGTTGGGGGTGGGGTAAATTGATTGTGAGTGATAGGGTGAAGTCTGAGTAACCCAACTCAAAAATCCTCTCTTGGGGTTTTCTTGCCTGTGTTCTTTTTCCCCAAGAGACTATTTAATTTCTGTTGAACCGGCATGTCTTAGGATATCGTATGTGTAGAAGCATGATAAAGAAAGAAGCATGATGGCTTATGAAAAATGATACCCGTCAGTTTTTGGGATGTATGCTAGAATTTGTAGGCTACGATTAGTTGAATGTGTTGGCTCTGAGTAAGACATAACAACGAATCAACTCGATGGCATGACTTAAGCTGAAACTTGAACTGGGTAAACTGATAATCTGATAATGTAACTATGTGCCAAGAATGGGTGAGAATCGTTGTGTGTTCAAACAGTTTTTTGTGCAAAACTAGAACTTGTCAGGTTAGTCCTGCTAAGACAATTCAATCTGGAGGTTAGGAAGTGATCATATGCCATTGTTCTGAAAAGTCCACAAAATGTCTAAAAGAAAGATCCAACCAAATGATATAAATGCTCCCTTTGATCCAAATACTTTGAGCCTAAATTAGACCATTTTCTTTCTAAACCACTAACTCACCTTTCCACAATCTACTATGTTGGCCCTGGTCCCTCATTGGACATATGCACTTCGACTTAGGCCAAAAACCTAAGTTGAGGGTGACCAATGTAAAAAGTAACTTCAATCTTGGCCCTGACCCGACACCGGGTATTGTGCACATCAGATAATAGAAAATCCATAAGTTGAGGGTGGCTATGAAAGAGGAAATTGAAAAATAAAAGTCTGATGTTTAAAGAGAAAGGAAAGGATGTGACTTGCTGAAAGCCAAAAGAAAAAAAATAAAATAAAAGTAAAAAGAGCTATAAAGTCTAAAGTCACATCCGTGGTTGAAGAAGATTAAGGGAAATAAGGTAAAACGATAGGATGACAAAAATAGGGGAAAAAGAGAATGAAAGACTAGTGCAATATCAAGGAGGGCAGTAAGTCACTAAGCAGTACCCAAATGTACCACACCTAACCCTGAGACTACGTTACAAGCCAAGAAAGTCCTATAGTGATCCTAGAGTCTAGTTTGGAGAGTCTAAGCAGTGAAAATAAGGGCAAGCTTATGGCATTGAGCACTAACTGTATTGGAAATTACTTCTGAGCGTGAGTGTTGAATAAATCCTTGTACCCTGAATGACATTCATCTTTGTGAAAAAGGGATTTCGTTTGAAGTAAAGGCACTAGTTACATTGTCGGAAAGTTGGTACCTTGGTGATAGTGAGAAGGTGTATGTTGTGTGTCAGTTGGTCGATCTATGTCATGGTGAGATCTACATGAATTAGCTTGTCGAGTCTAAGATAACGAATTTTCACCCGAAAAGTGACGGGGGAGAGAACCATGTGATTGCTTGAGCCTGAAATGCTTGCTTCTATACAAGAGTCGTTTAGAGTCGTAGTACGTCGCTTGAGGACAAACAACGAATTTTAGTTGAGGGTGTTAATATACCGTGAGTTTACGGTATTTCTAATACATTTCACTTACAAGTTGTGTGTGTCTAGGGCCTTTTTGTATTGGTTTTTATGTGTTTTTATCATATTTTGCAGGAAGGATGTTCAGGCGCGGAAGTATATAGACAGTTGAGAAAAATGCAGAAAAGGGCATTCACGGAGGTGATCTACGGACTGTAGGTCCATTGACAGTCCGTAGGTTATGATCGTAGATCAACGGGGAAAGTATGGAAGACAAATTAGGGAAATCTGACCAAGTGTGGAACCACGGTGGCCATTGATGGTCCGTAGATTGATCTACGGACCGTACTGTTGATCCGTAGATTGATATTGCGAGGGTTCCAGTACCTTATTTTTTGAAGATTCCAAGTGTGGAGCTACGGAGGGGATTGACGGACCGTAGATTGATCCACGGTCTGTACTGCAAGTTCGTCGTTTGCTTCAGAGAAGTTGATTTTTGGAAGCTGAAATATTTTCCAAGTCCTGGCTGACGGAAGGGACTTACGAACCGTAGATCCATTGACGGTCCATAAGTCAGTCTCGTGGAATGAAGACGCGTGCCTGAACAAACTTTCCTTAATTTGTTTCCCTTTTAATTTAGTATTTGTTTTCTATAAATAGGGCATGTAAACCTCATTTTTGGGGGGTTAGACATTATTATTCTAGTTTTACTTGGTGACTTTGGAGATTAAATTGCAACCCTAGCAATTACTGATTTCCTAAGTTCGTTGTGAAGATTGTGGATTTGCAATTCAAGTTGAATTTCTGGGTTTATTACTCTCTTTACGTAAGTTCATGATTTTTTCATCTAAAACTATGAATTGTGTTCTTGCTAATATGTGTAACTAAATCCACGACTAGGGTTGTGGGATCCATGAGCGATTTACAAAGTATGAATAGTAATTAAGCAATTCTTGAATAGTTTTTGCATGCATTGATAATTCTTTCGCTCAAAAGTCTTTTTAAGGAGTGCACGCGTTAGAACTCGCCTTGTTGCTACTTGCCGGACCAAAGAGGTAATCAACAAGAAAAGAATTATCAACATAGATTTAGTGTGATACTATCTAATAGGCTAGTGTCGATTGGTGCGAAGTAATATAAGCCAAACATCGATTATGGTGTCTAATATGAGGTAAAGGTAAAGGTTAGTAAATTAGACACAAGTAGCCGAACCAAGGTGCGGGGTGAAATTCTCTAGATGTCGGACCAAGGATTTAGAGATACCTAACTTATCACTTTGCATGTAATACACTAGGAAAGGATTGTTATTACTAGGATTACTGAGTTATGAGCTTTTGGTGAACACGTGTACCCTAGTTAATTTTCTCATCTTGATAACAACCAAAATTTACTTTTGATTACTGATTACTTACTGAATTCTTACAATTTGTTTCACAAATCCCCCCATTTATTACTTGTTGTTGGAAGTAATTTGACTAATTGAATATAATTGTTGGTTAAAGTAAAGTCTAAACCATTTTCCTCGTGGGATCGACCCCAACCTACAGTTGGGTTCTTTAATCGATAACGATCGCTTATACTTCTTTAGGGAGGTGTAATTTAAGCGTATCAAAGCTTAGTGATTTCGTATGGCATTAAGTTGAGTTTTTCCCTATTTTCCCCTGTTTCACTGTTAATCTCGTCTGGTAGGTTGTGTGAGTTGTGGTTCAGTCATGAAGTTCGAGATTATCTTTTATAGGTGATTTCAATTTTCATCACCTAATATATATATGCTTTTTTTTCTACTCTTGTCACTGCTCACTATGTTTTTGAATCGATTTATTAGTTATTCATGTTCCAAAATCTATTTTAGGCATTCTCGATTGATACAAAGTATAAAATGATTTAAAAGTTGATGCATTGAAGCATGGGTGTTTGTTTCTATGTTGACTCGATCATATGTCTTTTTTATTCTAATAAGATCACTAGTTGTGAACTTTGTTTATAGTCGTTAACCTATTGAATGAGCCTTCTCTTCTCGAATATGTCTATTTGGATATGGTCGAGCCTAGTTTCTCTTGTTTATGTTATTGTCGAGCAGTATACGTTTTCATTTGGTTTGTTGTTGTTCATGTCGTTTTCTAGTGGCCATGGAGTCTCGAGGGTCAACTGATATGCTAAAGTTGTGTGTGATATAAGCCTTATTTTTATTATCTCAGCATCCTTATTTCCTCTTTTCTTACATTTACTTTCAATGGTTTGTCTGTTATTTTATCTATTCTAAAGTCTTTTAAAACAATTGCCTATTGAGCCTATTATGATACTCCTTCATGGCTGTCTCCGATTCTCGTATTTACATAAGTTAGTCGTCTATGTTCAGTTTGGCAGAATTTTGTTTTAATTTTAGTCAAACTTTGGATAACTGTTTAGGTCTTTATTTAGCTCAACTTGAGGTTACAATCTTGTTGTTTTAAGCATCCCTTTATGGTCTGTTGCTTGAGGATCATTATTTTGTTGTTTCCTGTCCAACATGCCCCGCTTCGATCAAGTCCATGTCTCCTTTTGTCTATCTTCTACTCTGAAATTATTAATTACTTGTAGTTGAGTTAATTCCAAAGAAGAATGGAGTCTCAGTTGCCTCTTATTTGATTACAAGATTGTTGTTATTTTCTTAAGTAAATTTAGTATGCATATCAAATGTCTATTTAAAGGTTGTTAAATTTGTGATAAACATTAGATACTGTGATTCGTTTGCTATGAGCTTAAAATTTGGTTTAGCTTTTGTTTTGTAGGTTTTATTGACTTTTTATGATAGTAGCATAGCACAGTTATTTGTTTATTGTTTGAGCATGAATACTGGTTCAATATCACATGAGATCTAATTTTGATCTCCTCAAAGCAGTAGCTTCATGTCAAATTTAGTCCCTTATCTTGTAATTTCTTAGGTGGGTAATGTCAAGTGTATTTATATATTTTTCTAATTTGGTTCATGTCTTGTTACCTTTCTTTATTGTTGGGTAATTTTCTGCATGCCTAACCTCATTTATTTAACTATTAGGTGTGTCTCAAAACAGTGTTGGTCATGAAATAGTAAAAGTGTTTGATACAATTGTTGCATTTGAATATAGATCCATTGTTGTTTACTAATATTTACTTAGTTTGATAACTATGGTATCCCTTATTGCTTCACCGTTTCTTACTGTTCCTCTGCAAAGTTAAAGGTTGTTAATTTTAAAACTTGATATGATCTACATTCCCTTTGAATTATTGTACTAGACCATGCCTTGGATGCATATTGGTTTATTGTCATTAGAATACAACTAAGATCGAATCTATCGGTTGGATTTTGTGTACTTACCTTGTTAATTCCACTACTAATAAGTGCTAATGCTATTATTTATGTTCTTTTTTTTTCTGCATGAAATTTGTCTGAGTTCAACGTCAACTCCATTCTCCTTCTTGCATCTTCAAGATGAGCCATAAAGGCTTAATTTTACCCCTTATCGAGTCAGTCAACCTTGAGAAATCGAAGAACAAGTCTTTGGAGTTGATGTACAGGTCTCAAAAAGCAGAAAAATGAGTTGTATACATCCAATATACACTGATATACAAAAAGTGTATACGAAAATGGGTTTTGGTTAAACCCCAAAAGTAGCAGAGAATTTGGCCCAAGAAAGGCCCAAATTCAATCTTCCGCCCTCACTCTCTCTATTTGAATTTATTAATTTGTCTTACTCTTACTTGCTTATTTGCTAATTAATTTTAAGGTTAGCTTAATTAAATTCTTCAAAAGATGAACTATATTCTTTATGTTAGTACATTTTAATATAACTCATTTTTTATCAGCTCTCATACTTTTATTTAACATCTTTAGTACTTATTTTTTTTAATTAATTAAAAATTGTTTCATGCTTAAATTAACTAATTTAGTTCAATTTTTTTTTTTAAATGATTCAAAATAATAAAAAATTCTAATTAATCTAGTTTTGTTAAAGTTCCAATCACTTGTAATTAGATTCAAACGTTTCAATTTAGGTCCCTTTCCTTAAAAATAAAATAAAATGTGTCCTTTATTTAATTATTTTTTCAAAGTTGAATCAAATATTGTAAATTATTAGTTTTTTTTAAGTCAAATCATTTTCCTAAAATTAGTCAAATATATTTTAACCAAGTCGTAGGATAACCGCATGTTAGCGGGCGTTTCAAATGCCTTAAAAACCTTCTTGAAGAGTAAATAAGAACCTCTTACCCATTTTCTCTAAATTTATAAAGATTTAATCTATTAGAGTCTTTTTAAATTAAGTTTTCTTAATTTCATTAAAAAATTAAGTGGCAACTCTTTCTAAGTATTTTTCTCAAATTGTTTTATACTTGGAAGATTTCAAAAAGTGAATTTTTCTAAAGACAGTAAAATTATGGCATAACACCAAGGTCTCGCAGGGAGCATGATTTAATATGGGTGATTGTTGATAGAATGACAAAATCTGCCCACTTTATGTCGGTAAAGACTACCTATTCAGCAGAAGATTATGCTAAGTTGCACATTCAAGAGGTGGTAAGACTGCATGGGATTCCGGTCTCCATTAGTTCAGACAGAGGTGCATAATTTACTGCACATTTCTGGAAATCTTTTCAGAAAGGCTTGGGTTCAAAGGTGAACATAAGTACTGCCTTTCATCCTTAGAGATATGGGCAATCAGAGCGTACTATTCATACCTTAGAGGATACGTTGAGGGCTTGTGTGATTGATTTCAAAGGTAATTGGGATGATCACCTATCTCTTATTGAATTTGCTTACAACAATAGTTACCACTTTAGCATCCAAATGGCTCCTTATGAAGCTTCTCATGGGAGAAGATGCAGATTTCCTATTAGATGGTTTGAAGTTGGTGANATTGGGATGATCACCTATCTCTTATTGAATTTGCTTACAACAATAGTTACCACTTTAGCATCCAAATGGCTCCTTATGAAGCTTTTCATGGGAGAAGATGCAGATTTCCTATTGGATGGTTTGAAGTTGGTGAAGTTGGGTTGATAGGACCAGATTTAGTTCATCAAGCTATGGAGAAGGTGAAAGTGATTCAAGAGAGGTTGAAAACAGCGCAGAGTCGTCAAAAATCCTACATTGATATTAGGGGAAGGGAGTTAGAGTTTGAAGTAGATAGTTGGGTATATTTAAAATTTCATCCAGGAAGGGTGTTATTAGATTTGGTAAGAAAGGGAAGCTTAGTCCCGTTATATTGGCCCTTATCGAATATCCAAGAGGATTGGCAATGTAGCTTATGTGTTAGAGCTACCACAAGAGTTAGCAGTGGTTCATCCGATATTTCACATCTCCATGTTGAAGAAGTGCATGGTGATCCTTCATTGATCATACAAACTGAAGATCTTGGGATCAAGGATAGCTTATCTTATGAGGAGATTCATGTTCAGATTCTAGATCGTCAAGTTCACAAGTTGAGAACAAAAGAGGTAGCATCAGTCAAAGTTTTTTGGAGGAACCAATTTGTTGAGACAACTACTTGGGAAGCTGAGTAAGATATGAAGAAGAGATATCCACATCTCTTTGATCCAGGAGAAATTCCAGACCAATGTACTAATTCTCTTCTTAGTACTCTTTAATTTATAAGTTGGCATGTTGTAATTGCATTGCTTGTTGGGTGTTTGAGAATGTTAAATGTTACACCCTTAGCCTATTAAGAGTAATCTCATTCGTGGACAAATGTTCCCAAGGGGGAAACATCTGGCTATTTGAAAGAACTAAGAAGAGCTAGAATTAGAAAGAGTTGTTTTTGGAAAGAATGAAAAATCTGGAAAAGTGATTTAAGTATGCTAAGTTTGAGTTTTGGTCAACTTCAAACAACCATAACTCCTAGCTCAGGATGAGTTAGGTTTTCTACAAGATACCATAGGAAATATCTTTGAACTATCTTTCCAACGCCACCGAGTTTGCGCGATTTTGAGTTCGTATGAGTAAGATATGTCCATTTGAAGTTGGGTTGTTCAAATAAGGAAGGTCTAATCCAGATTTTATATGGGCATTATGGTATTTTCATTACCCAATTAATTCAATCCATTTTTAAAAAATTATTTGGGGTCTAAACTGAGTTAATTCAGTTTACGCTATTGAGAATTACGCTAGGGCTTTGAGAGAAGAGAAAAGAGGAGGAAAGGAGAAGAAAAATCAAGTTTTTGTCGTCTTCGTGAGGAATTGATTACGGGTTTCGCCAAGGATTTAATCCTACAAGGTATGTGAGTCTTACATAGTGTTGGGTTTGTTCACCCACGCGTTAATCATGTTTATTTCAACGAATTTCATTGTAGAAAGTTGAAAGTTGATGAATCTTGAATGGTGTTCTTGAAATTGGCCTTCGCTCTTGAGTTAGGTTGTGATTGAGAAGTTTCTTGAGGTTATAATGTTGTTTCCCTGAGTAGTTTGAGTTAGATTCGTGTGTATACATACTGGGTCGCGGACTTGTTCCCCAGGATTGGAAAAAATTTCTCCGCGTCGCGGAGTTGTCACAGACCGTTCTGCCTCAAAAATTTATTGCGACCAAATAATTAAATTCATCTCCACATAGCGGACTTGCTTCCAAATAGTGATTTCTTGATCGTTTCTCATGTTTAACTATCTAAAAACACTCTTAAACATCATGAGATCCTTCCTATCACAAATCACAATCCTTGAATCCATAAATTCAATTCAAGGAATGTTAAGAGTCAAGTTAAGAAGTTAAGAATCAAGTCAAGAGAAGTTCGTAAAGTCTTTCAAAAGTCTTTTACGAAGGTTTTAACTTCGTTTTAAGACTTAAACTTTGAGTTGACTAAAGAGTAAGACTAAAAGTTCTTTTCTTCAAAGATTATACGTGAACTAAGTATTCCCAAGAGTTAGAAATGTTTCATTTGAGCAAGAAAGGGAACATCGATTCCAAGAGAGCTTTTAGGCTAAGTTTTGAGCAATTACTCAAACCAAAGAAAGAGTTTTGTTTTAAAAACACATGAGCTAAGTATATTTTTTAGAGTAGTATTTAGCACCGATATGGGGATGCAAGTTCATAATAACTCAAGTCTCCATAACAGATGTAGTCATCATGGGTAGAAAGGATCATACTTTTTAGATGATTCCTTAGTGATTTTAGCATAGACTAGTGGATCCACTTAGTTAAGGTGTTCTATATGACGGCAAAGTATAGGACAGTTCTGGCAGTGTGGGCAAGACGTTGTATCACCACTTAGGCTCATAGTGGTGGTTGTCGGTTAGAGAAACTCCCACATAAATTATATTACTTTATTATATGAGTAAGTTGTGTTTTTATTGCATTTCTTTAACAAACTTAGTTGCTTTCTACTGTTTTAAAATCTTTTCATATATTACATGTGTATTATTGCTTTATATTGTGTTAAGTTATTCTTGAGTTGAGTAAAGCCAAGGTAAGTGTTCCTTTTAGATTCTTTTCAAGCTTACGTTATGTTTTAGTATTCCCCTCGCATACTCGTACATTCAATGTACTGACGCCATTTGGTCTGCATCATTTTATGATGCAGACATAGATAAGCAGGATCATCATCCAGCGCCTCGTTGATCTGAGCTTCCTTGTTATTCGGAGGACTCTTCTTTATCATTTGTTTTAGTATTTAGTTCATTAGGATGACATAGGTCTTGTCCCGACATCCCTCTTCATTTTAGAGGCTTCATAAACAGTCAGACAGTTAGTTATGAGTCATTTAGCTTTGTATTGCAGATGTTTTGCTATGAGACTTGAGTAGCCATTTTGGCTAGTTTGAATGTTTTCTTTAAAGACATTCTAAGTTATTTCATAAGTTTCTTATTTGAGGTATTTCTGATGTTTAAGTCTTCCGCTGAGTAAGTAAGTTAGACCAAGGGTTCGCTTGGGGCCAGCAATAGTTCTCGAGTGCCAGTCCCGCCTAGGGTGTAGACTCAGGGCGTGACACTTAAGTACTTGAGTATGAGGATGATGCAAGAGTTGAATTTCATTTTTTTCAAAATGAATATATGTGAACTAAGTATTTTTCAAGAGAAAATGTCTTTTTATTTAAAATGAGAAGGAAACCTTGCTTTCCAAGTGAGTTCATGAGAAGTTTTGAGTATAATATCTTTTAAGAGAATATTTTGAGTAATAATCTCAAAGTTGAGGATGAGGAAATATTTTTAAATATATGAGCTGAATATATTTTGGGAGTAGTATTGAGCACCGATATGGGGACGAGTTCAAGCAACTCAAAGTCCTCATAAACCATGTAGTCAACATGGGTAGAAAGAGTCATACTTTTTAGATGATTCCTTATTGATTTTTAAGCATAGCTTAGTGGATCCGCTTAGTTGAGGATATCTTGTACTCTGGCAAGGTATAAGACAGTTTTGGCAGCGTGGATGAGACATTGTATCATCACATAGCTCATAGTGATGGTTGTCGGTTAGAGAATCTCCCAAATTGAGTTGTTTTATATCTTTACGTACAAATTGAGTTATAATTGTATTTAAAAATACATTGAGTTGTTACCTATTGTTTTAAAAGATTCTTTTATATTGCATTTTTATCATTGCTTTTATATCGTATTGAGTTGAGGTTTAGTTAAGTTGAGTTAAGATGAAGTAAGTATGTTCTTTTCCTTCCCGTTCAAACGTATATGTCTATGCTTTGGAGTTCCCCTTACATGCTCGTACATTTCATGTACTAACGTCATTTGGCCTGCATCCTTCATGATGCAAATGCAGGTAATTAGGATCATCAATTGACGCTCCGTTGATCCAGTAGTGTTCCACCTAGAGTTGGTGAACCTCTTTGCTTTTAGTTTACATTTCAGATTTGTTTATTAGAATGTCGTGGGTCTTGTCCCGATGTTCATCTCAGTTAGTAGAGGCTTCATAGACAGTACTAGTTGATGAGTCTTTTCATATCTATTATTAATAATATTAATGTTTAAGACTTGAGTTTCCTTCTTGGCCAGTGATTGTTCTAATACATTATGAGTTATTTCTTTTAAATACTTTGAGTAAAGTTTCGTTTTGAGTTCATTTATTGATGAGTAAGTCTTTTGGTGAGAGTCGAGTCATGCCAAGGGTTTGCTTGGGGTCATCAATAGTTCTCGAGTGTCAGTCGCGTCCAGGGTGTAGGCTCGGGGGGTGACACTTTTTAAGTATGTTGTGTTATGTATATGGTCATGTAAGACTAATGGATTAGACTCATCCTCATATATATATATTTGAACGAAGGTTTAAATGATACCTTTGCACGAACTCTGACTGTTTTCTCTGCAATTCTTTTCTTATGTTTATGATTTTGGAAACCTTATTTCAATGTTTCTACATATGCCTTATAATATGATTATGTTAGTGTTCCTTATATACTTAGTACATTTCATGTATTGACACATAATTTTTCTTGTGTTGCATTCTTTTATGAAGTAGATTTTGGTGCCTGTAGTCAAATTTGTGGCTAGTGAGGTTGCAACATTTTTAATTAGCATTTGGTGAGCCCTCCTCATCATTTGGGGACTCCATGAATTTAGAAATTCTAAACTTTTGTTATGTTATCTTTGGTTTTGAGGTAGTTGTGGGTCATGTCCCGACATACTTATATTTTCATTCTAAGTGGTAGAGGCTTTATTCAAACATTAGTAATGTAGTAGCAGGATCTATTGACTTGCACTATTCAATCTTATATCAAGAATATGTTTAAACTCCTGCCTTAGTTTTATATGTTATATTTGACATGTTAAGCCAATAATTAGCTTGGAATCACTCGTGGTTGTAGGTACCATGTCTCAGTCGGAGTGTAGACTCAGATCGTGACAGATGTATACATTATTGTATTGAGATATTACTGAAAAAGTCTCAATGAAATATTATTGTTGTTAATATTTATATTTTATGAAACAGGTATGATAAATTACTAGTTTTGTAGTATAAGGAAGGGAGTATGTAGCATAATATTATTATGTATAACCGGCATAATTCACATTAGCGGCTTGTCATATTATGATATGTATGATGAATATTAATATAGAACAAATTTGTTTTATGCATAAATAATGAATGTATCATTAAATATTGAGAAAATTATGCAATTAAGCAAACAAATAATAGTTAATAATCTAACATATCTATAGTTTGAAGAAATTATTTTTCACCACTAATGAATAACCATATTCACGCGGGCCACGTCTAAATTTTGTATAATTCGACTCCTAATTGTATAAATTCAGAATTTGTATAATTTAGTTCATAATTGTACAAATCCAAAATTTGTATATGCTTACTCTAGCTTGTATATAATTATCATGTTGATATATTTGATTTGTATAAGTTTTGAAAAATTTCCTGAACGTATAAATACATAATTTGTATATACTTACCTTTTTTTGTATATTGACAAGCGAATTATACTAACCAACTTACTCTGTTTGTATATTGACAAGTAAATTATACAAACGGAAATACCCATAGCAAATGAAACTATAGGTATAGAGCGAAATTAGGTAAATTGTAGCTAATGGGGATTATTAATTGAATCTCTTTGTTATTTATGAAATTTTCTCTTAAATATTAGCATTATGTGGTTATTGGGCCAAGTGGGAGAATGTTAGACTTCTTATTATTGTATGTGTGGCCCAATTAATGTAAAGTACATCATTAATAGTTAATGAAGACTCAATCTAATCATTAGATAGGTTACTTGATGGATGTACCAGATTAAATCTAAACCTCTATAAATTATCTTTTTCACCCATTAGGGTTAACACATTTTCTTTGCACATTTCCATTACTGTCGTTGGTGGAAACACAAGGCTAGAGAAAGGGGATAGAAACATTTTTTGAATCAACGCTTTTGCTTTGTGATAATTGTTAGGATTTTGTCCTGATTTTCTTATCTTATTTGAAGTTTATTTTTTCTTAAAAGAAAAGACAAAACATTACCATAAATGTTTTAACTTTTTCTGAAAGGAAAATATAATTTTCTTCCATATTTGGTTTATTCTTTCCTTAGAGGAAATGTTTGGAGATCTATAAATTGAAGATCCTTATTTTCATAGCATAAAACAAGAGAATCCACAATGTAGTCATTTAAGAGTCTTGTTTATGGGGAGATTTTCTCCTAAACATATTTATGTTTTTTTAATATTAGTTTTCAATATGTAGGTTGTTTGACCAAACCATATTAATAATATATCTTTAGTTTGTTTTTATTTGTAGTCTAATTTGTCAACCATATGATTTGCAAATTATAAGCTTCCGCATGACTCCCTATTCACCTTCATAACCCAACAATAATATCTTCAGGTATTCCCTTACCATCCTTCTTTAAGATCTTGGAATGTAATAACTGAAGTTTACAATAGATTTCAAATATTTTTTGGATTTATTTAGATTTACAAAGTTGAATTTGAAGATGAACTTTCCTCAATTATACTTTTTGCAAAGGAGAGAAGATGACACGTTATTTGATTTATGAAAATGTAGTTAACAAAAACGTTAAGAACACTTCTTTTTCCAAGTTTGAGATTCAACTTCAAATTGAATTTTGAAGTTTTATAACCAAACACTTGACAAGAATCTATACTATTGTCCCTTAAGGTTAATAGTCGTTTTTAGTTGATGTTCCACATTTAAAAACACACGCAAAATTCATTGTTTGTGCAATTCGCGTGATGGAAGGTCCTTTCCACTCAACTTAACATCGTTGGTGTCAGTCCTAATTTTAGCCCCTTTTGGCTATATTTTCTAAAGCTGAAATTTGAAAAATTAAAAAATTTAACTAGTGATTTTCTTATTTGGAAATTGTACTTGAACATGTATTTATTTGGAAAAAAAATTAAAGTGTGATTGGAAGTTCCAAATAATATTTAAAAATCAGATTTTCATATCAAATTTCATGGTCAAACAAATATTTAAAGATAAATTGTCAAAATATACCTTCAGAATCTTTGACTAAACGCTAGCTTAATTAATTATAATTTAGAATTTAATTTATTTTTTGTGTTATATTGTAACGACTCATTTGGTCGTTTTGAGTACTAGAGCTTTTTATTGTGTAAAAGACTCTTTTGATAGATTTAAAATGAGTATTTTTGACTATTCGTAACTATAATTATGAAATTAGTGTAGTTTTAATAAATAACTTAGTTGGTGGTTAAATAAAATAATATAAAATTAATAGTGGGTCACTTTTACTATTTTTATAATTGATCTTGTATAACAATTAGGGTTATAAACAATTAGTAGAACAAAAAAAAAGAAAATTGAAGAGACGCAGTCGGATAACAAGATTGAAACGACGGCTAAAGGTATTTCATGAATTTTTTCTTACTTTGCAAAAAGATGAATAGATGATAATGTAGGAAAGTTATAATTACATGTTAGTGTAGGAATTATTATATTATAGTGTTGAAATTGAATGGAGTTAGGGTTGGTGTCAGCGAGGTAATCAGCTTAATGATGAGTCGAGCAGTTAATTTATTATTATAAGGTTAATTGTTAAAAAGAAAGAGGCAAATACGTGAATATTTATTAACAGATGATAAACTAACGTGATGAGGGTTTATATTGTTGTAGCTGGGCCGCTGGAATTGAAGTGAAACTATTGAATTTCCTTTGGTTAGAATGTTAGTCTTAAGATTTGGGGGAGACAAATAGTGGTGGGTAATAATTGTCATGGTGATTGGCAATGATGAGATAATGATAACCTAAAGATTTGATTATTATAGAATATGCCAATATAAATTATATGTCCTAGTCACTGATATTAACGCAGTGACCTTTGATGTTCGCGATTCTGTTTATATGTTATCACATTATAATCTAAGTTATAACTTATTGAAATAGATAATTAAATATTGAGTGTATTATATTATTTGAATATCATTAAGGTTATGTTATTGGGAGAAATTAAGATTTATTCTTAGGCTTGAACATTAGGAAAAATTGATTATAGAATTGGGTGAATTTTCGGGTTTAGGCTAGACATGTAGTAACATGGGTGTCTATAGACTCGTTAACTTACAAATTATGCATATATAATTGATAGATTGGAAAAGTTCGGAGGCATTGAGGAAAGAAAAAGCATTGGAGAAGTAGCTTGCTTGACTTCGATTCTTCGGTGGAGGTAGGTTATGGTTTATTCTATTTGATAGATAGACTCTTAATAGTGATTGATGTGCGTTGAATGATATTGTGAATTTCTCTATGTACTTGATTGTGTGATTGTGTAGCTTGGTTGTATGGTTTGTGATTGGTCTGAAATCCTGAGACCGTGGAATTTATAATCTTGAACCCTCACTATCGAAGTGATGCCTTGAATAAAGAAGGCTTGATGAAATATTGTTAATAAATTGAAAAGTGGTGATAATAAATGATAACTTAATGATATTATTGGATCGGAGTGTCACGTTCCGACACGGTATAATTGGATCGGAGTGTCACGTTTCAACACAGTATTATTGGATCGGAGTGTCACGTTCCGACACGGTATAATTGGATCGGAGTGTCACGTTCCGACACGATATAATTGGATCGGAGTGTCACGTTCCAACACGGTATTTTTGGATCGGAGTGTCATGTTCCGACACGGTATAATTGAATTAGAGTGTCACGTTCCGACACGGTAATATTAAAGAAAAAATACATTGAATTAACTTAATGTACTCAATCTCAAAGAACTCAATTCCCAAATTAGTATGGCTTGGAGGCATGAGTCCTCATGTGTGATCTTGATATTGTTGACCGATTGCGTACTTACTTTAGTGTTGTTGACACTGGTTCATGTGTTTGTTGTTTGCCACCTGCTAAGTGTCATAGTTGATTTTATACTATTATTCATTACATATTAGTTCTATTTTGGGTTGGCCAATGATATCTACTCAATACGTGTTGCCATGTATTGAGCCCTACTTGTGTTTTTTTTTCTTTGTTTTCCTTTTGTGGAGTGCAACGAGAGTATCAATGACTTCGACTCGCCCTCAGCTCTAGCCAATCTCCAGCACATCAGGTTCCAGGGTGAGCTATTCATTCTAGCTCATGTTAGATTCTCTTGGTCAGCATGATGTCCTTCGTTTTCGGACATAAACTATTTTATTCATTTATTTTGGTGTCTTTAATACTCTTAGACTTAGTATTTGAAGATTAGATGTCCTTGATGTGATGACTTTCAGGTTTTGGGGATAAGGTGTAATAGACTTTAGAGGTTGAGTTGATTGGTTACTTTAACAAGTTTTGAGCTTCCGCATTTTATTGTTATTCGGAGTTGAATTATTGATATATGTTAGGGTTTAAGTTCCTTGGTTCACCCACTTAGGAGGTTAAGTGTGGGTGCCACTCATGACTCGTTTTGGGTCGTGACAAATATTAAGTTAGAATTTAGTTTAAATACAGTAGATATCTATTGTTGTAGCCTTTTAGGACATATCAATCTTACAATGTCATAAAGTGTGAGGATATAAAAGCTAAACAAAAAAAAAAACACTACAACATTAAACGTATATAAAATTAAAATGCACTAGATATATAAAATTCATCAATGAGTATATGTTCATGCGTGTAAGTATACATATATGTTTGATTTATCTCAATACAAAGTATATCAATAGTTACAAAGGGAAAATCCAATTAATTAACATTAAATTCTAGTAATTATTTTTCCTTGTGAAACTTTCTTGTAGATATTGATAATGTGATTAGGAAGACCCATCCCAATGAAGTTCTGAAAAGTGCAATTTCTGCTGGAGCAACAACAAAAATTGTGACGCTGAGTATTATCTATGATGAAACAGTTGAGATTTTTAATGTCTCGAGAGATGAGGTTAATTTTTATCAATCGACTGTCATTAATCTTAAAACTTTTTCCTTTCACTATTGAATTGGTTACATGTAATTGTGATTTTTGAATTTGTTGTGTATCTAGGCAAGGGAAATTATAAAGTTTGCACATAATTCAAAAGTTATGAATGTCGTTTCATCAAAAAAACCGTTGTTTGAGGAAACACAAAGTCGAGGTAAACATTTTTCTTTACCTTCTCTTTTGAGAATTTGATGAGTGTTTCAATAATCTTGATTTTCATCTTCATACTATTTATTAAAAGTGGAAGAATACTGTGTTGGTTTGTTGGATTTAGATATTTTCGCGGCGAGGAGAAACTCTTTACTTAGATTCTTGGAGAAGCGAAAAGAGAGATTGGTATTCATTTTTAGTAAAAGGGTGCTGCTAAATAAAGGATTAAATAATTTGAAAATTAAAAGGTAATTTTTGAAGATATAAAACGTGATCTTTATCAAATAGAATTAAAAGAAGTTGAATTGTTCTTTAATGAGAGCACTTAATTAAATTACATTTATGATTATATATATATATATATATATATATATATATATATATATATATCTGTAGTGACTCGATTAGTATTTCAGACAATGAAAAAAAAAATATTGATTGATCTTTGTGTTGATTTTATTAATTAGGCTTTGTCGTGGCTTGGAAAATGACATGAAAATTGTGCTTTTGACTATTGGGTGCAATGGAAAGGCTGTAAATTTCAATGTGTCCAGCAACAAGGTTTTTATCAATCAAATGTCATTGATCCCTGATCTATTTTCTTTCACTTTTTAATTGGTTTCATGTAATTGTATTTCTAAATTATTCGTTGTGTATGTAGGCGAAGGATATTCTAAAGTTTGCAGAAAATTAAAAATTAAGAATGTCATTCCGTCAAAAAAACAATTATTTGTGGAAACATTATGTGGAGGTTAAACATTTTTCTTTTCCTTCTCCTTCGCAAATTAATTTGTATAATGTTTTGTTCATTTTCAAATTATTTTAGTAATGTGTTGATTTTTGTTGCATGTAGATCTATCATTGGTGAGGAGAAACTCCTTGCTTAGATTCTTGGAGAATTAAAAAATGAGGTAAATCTTTTTTCACTCACAATTTTTTTCAAATTAATTAAATACATATCCAAACACAATTTTATACTTCCTAATTCCCCTTCTAACTTTTATTTTGTCAAATATCACATTTTTTTTTTTATTTTTTTATGTCTGAACTTCTTCAACACGGATCTGCAAATATCAATTATAACATGATAAATAGGATAATCATTATAATACCTCAATGGAATTTGTTTATATTTCAACATGGACAACGTTCTGAAATATCTCACATGTTTTTATAGTGTGAGTTATAGTGTACATTTTCTTTTATAAATTTTTTTCAATAATAGCTCCCTTACAACATGAATAGAAAATATATTTTTTTCTTAAATCTATTATGAAGATCTCTCGTAAAAAAAAAAATATTTAAAAAAAAAAAAATTAAGCAAATGCAACGCCTACAAATATAATATTTGTGTTGATTGTAATTGCGCCTTTGATCGATTTCGTTTCACTGCTTTGATCGATTTCGTTTCACTGCTTTGATCGATTTCGTTTCACTGCTTAATTGATTACACATAATTGTGATTTTTGAATTATTTTTTATGTACATAGGTGGCAAATATTCTAGAGTTTGCAGAAAGGTCAAGTATTAGTGATGCGGTTTCATTCGAAAAACAATTGTTCGTGGAAACATTAAGTGGAGGTTAAAATTTTCTTTTCCTTCTTATTTGAAAAGTAAATTTGATTAATATTTTGTTCATCTTCAAATTATTTTAATAATGTGTTGGTTTTTGTTACATATAGATCAACAGATGCTTGGTTTTTAGGAGATGCGAAAAGAGAGGTAAATTTTTTCCACTTTCAAAATTTCTATGTTTTCAAGTTATAATTTAAATGCATATTCAAATATTCATAATCTTCAATTTTATGAATATTCAATAGTTTTCCAAATTAATCCTAACTTCAATAAATGAGTTAATAATTTTAAAAGACAAAGAGTATTTTTATGAAAATATAATGGATAATCTTTCCTTAAATAGAGTACTTAATTAAATTATATTTTATCAGGAATATAATTAACTTAGCAATTCACGTTGACATAGTAAACCTAGGAATCATATTTCTGCAAAGCCAAGAAGAATAAATAAAGGAAAGAAATAAAGAATGTATCATGATTTTTTTTTATAATCGTTTCTTATAATTTAAAAGAAGAAAATATTATTTTTAAATGTCTTATATGTAAAAAAAAAAAAAAAAAAAAAAGATCTCTTTATATGTTAAAAATGACGATCTCTCCTAAAAAAGAATATCAAATTTTAAAGATATAAAAAAGTTGACAAACATATATACCGTCAGCATTAACTTGATTAATGCTTTAGACAATGAAAAACCCATTGATTGATCTTTGTGTTGATTTTGATAATTACGCTTTGTGGTGGCTCAAAAAAGGGCATGGAAATTGCACTTTTGACTATCTCCTACAATGGAATGACGACAAATTTCAATGTCTCTAGTAACAAGGTCTTTATCAATCAAATTAATTTGTATAATGTTTTGTTCATTTTCGAATTATTTCAGTAATGTGTTGATTTTTGTTGCATGTAGATTTATCATTGGCGAGGAGAAACTCCTTGCTTAGATTCTCAGAGAAGCCAAAAACAAGGTGAATTTTTTTAAAAAAAAAAATCAAGTTAATTAAATACATATCTAAATTCAACTTCATACCTCCTAATATCCTTTATAAGTTTTGTTTTGTCAAATATCACCTTCTTCCCTTCTTTTTTTTTAATGTGGGAACGCTTACTTACCTTTCAAATTTAGTTTATCATAAGCTTGAATTAAAAGATAAAAAAAATATTAATTATTTTTCATCAAATTAATCTTAACTTCAATAAATGATCAATTAGTTTGACAAGAAGATATAAATGATAATTTTAGGAGATATAAAGGTAATCTTTTTAACAAACAAAAATCTTTTTTAGTTAAAATAGATAATATTATTTTATATTAAATTACGTATATATTTACATTAGTCGTAAAGTGCCTATGCACTATTAGTAGTAGCCTTCATTACACAAACATTTGCAAAGCTAACAGGGTATTTTTTTTTAAGCAAGTGCAATGCCTACATTGACTTGGTTAATGCTTTAGACAATGAAAATATCGATAGATTAATTTTTGTGTTGATTGTGTTAACCATGCTTGACTGTGACTCGAAAAATGGCATTAAAGTTTCACCTTTGACTATTTTCTACGATGGGAAGATTGCAATTTTTGTGAGAAGGTTTTTATTAATCAAATGACATTCTGATTAGTTTTGTTTCACTGTTGAATTGATTGCACATAATTGTGATTTTTGAATTATTTGTTGTAAACGTAGGCGGAAAATATTCTAAAGTTCGTAGAAAGGAATGCAATTTCATCTAAAAAACAATTCTCCGTGGAAACAATAAGTGGAGGTTAAACAATTTTCTTTTCCTTCTCATTTGTAAATTAAATTTGATTAATATTTTGCTCACCTTCAATTATTTTAACAATGTGTTGATTTTTGTTGTATACAGATCTAGATTGGGCAAGGAGAAACTTTATGCTTGGAGTTTTGGTGAATCGAAAAGAGAGGTGAGTTTTTTGCACTCCCAAAATTTCTATGTTTTCAAGTTATTTAAAAATATTCAAATTCAATTACTATTTTCTAAATACCCTTTTCTAACATTTTTTTTGTCCAACATCACATTTTTTATGTTAAAATGGCTACTTAACCTCTCAAATCTAGTTTATCATAACCTTCAATTTTTTCTCCAAATTAATCCTAACATCAATAAATAAGTAAATAGTTTGAAAAGATATAGAGTAATTTGTATGAAAATATAAAGGGTAATCTTTACCAAAAAAGAATTAAGAGAAGTGTTGTTCCTTCATGAGAACACTTAATTAATTATATTTTTAATTAGGAATTAACTTCTCCCTCTAGAAGAATAAATAAAGGAAAGAAATAAATAATTTATCGTGATCAGTGTATTAGTGTTTTTTTTTTAAGTTCTCCCCGTAGAAGTTCGAGGAAATGAGATCTCTTTCTCTTTTATAAAAAAAAAAATAGCAGTAGTATGTTATAATTTATAAGAAAAACATATTTTCTTAGATTTCTTATGAAGATCTCTTATGTGTTAAGAATGAGGATCTCTCGTAAAAATAACATCAAAAATTTTATTAACTCGGTTAATGCTTTCGATAATGAAAATACTCATCGATTGACCTTTGTGTTGATTTTATTAATTAGGCTTTTCCCTTCGAGATTCGGTGCCATAAAAATTATGCCTCTGAGTATTTTCTAAAATGAAAAAGTTGCAGTTTGAGTGACAAGGTTTTTATCAATTAGCTGTTATTGATCTATTTCCTTTACTTTTGAATTGGTTATATATAATTGTGATTTCTAAATTATATAGTGTATACATAGGTGGATGGAATTCTAGAGTTCGCAGAATCTCAAAACAACAATTGGTTGTGAAAACCTTAAGCGAAGGTTAAACATTTTCTTTCCCTTCTCCTTTGAAATTAAAATTTGATTAATGTTTTGTTTATCTTTGAATTATTTTAATATGTTGTTTTTTGTTACATGTAGATGTACAATTGGCAACGAGAAAACCCAGATTAGATTCTTGGAGAAGCGACAAGAGAGGTTGGTATTCATCTATTTTTGTATTTTTTAAAAAAATTATATGCATATCTAAACGTAATCTCATACATTCAAATATTCCTTTTGATTTTTGATTTTTTCAAATATCAATTTTGTTTTATGTATATACGCCTATATATTTAAGCTTTTAAGTTATAAACTTCATTTTTGAAAATCAAGAAGGTGAATTATTAGTTTTTGTTCTCAAATTAATCTTTAAGTTCAACAAATGATCAAATATAATAGACTGAGAGGTCAAAGAGTAATTTTAGGCAATATAAAGGGTAACCTTTACCAAACTGAATTGCAAGAAGTTATATTGCTCTTTAAAGAGTCTTAATTAAATTACATTCCTAATTATGAACCAAATTAGTAATTGACATTTTCATATTAAACCTAAAAATCATATATCTTCACAATCAAGTTTGTATTAATAATGTGTTTCTTTTAGTAGTCTCTCTAGAAGTCGTGACAAAATGAAATTTCTTGTCCTTTTATAGTAATTTTTAATAATTTGAATAAAAAAAAATTGTCCGTCTTTTTCAGTTCCCTTATATGTAAAAAATAATGAAAATATCCTAGGTGTAAAAATGAAGATCTCTTGTAAAAAGATCTAAAATTTAAAAATAAATTTGCAAAGAATTTTTTTTAAAGAGCTAGAAAACGATTCCTTTCCTCTAGTCTATTATGGCGGTCTTTTTATTAATTAGCTTTTAAACTTTGAGTGCTCTTTCTAATATATGTCAATTTGAAAAATCCATACAACAATAATTATTTTTTTTAAAAAATCCTTTCTCTACAACTTTCTAAGGTATAGTAATATATTTTAATTCTTCTTTTCATACATATTTGTATTATCCTTCTACGTTGTTGAACATTTCAGGATTAATTGTTAATTCTCGAATAACCCTTATCAATTAGGTGTAATATAAAAATAACCAACTAATTGAACTACTGAGAATCCTCAATTCTAACATTGTTAATTCGTATGTTACTACTATATACATGTATATTACATTTCTTCACATTACGAAGAGTACCAATATAATTAATATCTACATTACTAATTCTGCGTAACTTGTGTCTAAACTGAAAAGTTATTTATGTTTTGCAGGATGACTATGGTGTCACCTTATGGTTTTCCCCATGCTGCCCCTGGAAACAAGAATTAGCAGAAGATGTTAATGGTATACATATATCATATATGTATGTCATATATGGATCTTAATGGAAAATATTCATTTTGAGGATTTGGTAGTTATTTTACTAGACTTTATTATGTTGCTAAGATGTTAACTTTGCCAGTCAAAACTAGAATATAAAACTTGCATTTTCTATTATTTATTGTGAAAGATTTGTTTGGTTTTGTATGTTGTTTTAAAATAGTGTATGGGTTATTAGCCACAACAGGGGTGGTGGCGCAGTGGGCTAGCGCGTAGGTCTCATAGCTTCTGAGTAATCCTGAGGTCGAGAGTTTGAGCCTCTCTCACCCCATCCATCCTGTTTTTCGATTTTCCACATTCCCTTTGGGGTGTTGTAGTCCTTTCTCGGGCTCTACTAATGTGGAATGCTTTGGTTACTAATGCTTGTATTAGGATATTACACTCTTTCAGGGTGGCCCTTATTTGAACTTACCCCATTCTACTTTTTCCAATTGCCTTGTTTTAGGTATACTAATGCTTGCATTAGGGTAGATTGTCCACATTACTTCTTTCGGGTGTAGTCATTTCTTCGGACTCTGCTAATGCGGAATGCTTTGGTTACTAATGATTGCATTAGGGTAGAGTAGACTGTCCACATTACACCTTTCGGGGCATGGCCCTTCTTCGAACTCTGCTAATGTGGGATGCTTCTATTTTTTCATTTGCGTTGTTTAGGTATAATCTCTCTCCGTAATGCTTCTATTAGGGTAGACTGTCCAAATTACACCCTTTTGGATGTGGCCCCTTCTCCGGATTCTGCCAATGCGGGATGCTTTGGTTACTAATGCTTGTATTAGGGTAGACTATCCACATTATGCCCTTTGGGATGCGACTCTTTTCCGAACGGTGCTAATGCGAGATGCTTTCTGCGTTAGACTACCTATTATCATCTGCATTTATAAGCTTGATCATGATTCTAATCCATCAATCACATCCCTTACTGATGCCTATTTCATTTGTGGGGTTGCTAATGTTAGTGCTGGATTTCATTGCATGTATTGATGCTAAACCTGTGTTTAAAAGAGATTCCTAAGATGANATATTACATTTCTTCACATTACGAAGAGTACCAATATAATTAATATCTACATTACTAATTCTGCGTAACTTGTGTCTAAACTGAAAAGTTATTTATGTTTTGCAGGATGACTATGGTGTCACCTTATGGCTTTCCTCATGCTGCCCCTAGAAACAAGAATTAGCTAAAGATGTTAATGGTATACATATATTATATATATGTCATATATGGATCTTAATGGAAAATATTTATTTTGAGGATTTGGTTGTTATTTTACTAGACTTTATTATGTTGCTAAGATGTTAACTTTACCGGTCAAAACTAGGATATTAAATTTGCATTTTCTATTATTTTGTGTGAAAGATTTGTTTGGTTTTGTATGTCGGTTTTAATATAATGTGTGGGTTACTAGCCACAACAGGGGCGGTGGCGCAGTTGGCTAGCGCGTAGGTCTCATAGCTTCTGAGTAATCCTGAGGTCGAGAGTTCCAGCCTCTCTCACCCCATCTTGTTTTTCCATTTTCCACATTTCCTTTGGGGTGTAGTCCTTTTTCGGGCTCTACTAATGTGGAATGCTTTGGTTATTAATGCTTGTATTAGGGTAGACTGTCCATATTACACTCTTTCGGGGTAGCCCTTATTCGAACTCACCCCATTCTACTTTTTCCATTTGCCTTGTTTTAGGTATACTAATGCTTGTATTAGGGTAGATTATCCACATTACACCCTTTGGGGTGTAGTCCTTTCTTCGGACTCTATTAATACGGGATGCTTTGGTTACTAATGCTTGCATTAGGGTAGAGTAGACTATCCACATTACACCTTTCGGGGTATGGCCCTTCTTCGAACTCTGCTAATGTGGGATGCTTCTATTTTTCCATTTTCTTTGTTTAGGTATAATCTCTCTCCATAATGTTTATATTAGGGTAGACTGTCCAAATTACACCCTTTTGGATGTGGCCCCTTGTCCGGATTCTGCTAATGCGGGATGCTTTGGTTACTAATGCTTGTATTAGGGTAGACTATCCGCATTATGCCCTTTGGGATGCGACTCTTTTCCGAACTCAGCTAATGCGGGATGCTTTGTGTGCTAGAGTACCTATTATCATTTGCATTTATAAGCTTGATCATGATTCTAATCCATGAATCACATCCCTTACTGATACCTATTTCATTTGTGGGGTTGCTAATGTTAGTGCTAGGATTTCGTTGCATGTCTTGATGCTAAACCTGTGTTTAAAAGAGATTCCTAAGATGATGTGATGCTGATCTACTTGTGTTTCAAAGAGTTTAGTTTTTCTAGTGTGCTGCAGGCATGTAAATCATTTGAGACATTAGGTCTTGGGAAGAAAAATTAATATTGACATGTCTATGTCACGAAGGTTGATCTTGAAATGTCCATGCCATTTGATTGTTCCTCTTTTATATATTTGTTTACAAAAATAGTGTCTGAGAGTTAGGTTAGGCACATTTCGGTTATCCCACCGAGTATTGTACGTTATTTCTCATTATCAGGCAGCAACACAAGTACTGAGAAACTTAGTCAACTAAAGGTTAGGTAGATAGGAAGAAATAACAATGTTTTTGTGCTTTGTTGGGATTTGAAACCAGATCTTTAGAGTTTTCACTCACTTTATTGACGCTAGGCCACGTTGTCCTATTTTAAAACAAGCATTAACAAAAAGTTTGACTAGTTTTCAAATGATATTTGATGATGTGAACGATTAGGTGACAAGGTTTTCATATGAAGGCCTTTGGATCTCTAAGAGTCATTTTGAATGGGATTATAACTTATTACATATTAGCATACTCTAATTTTAACTTGTGATTTTTTTAAACTTATTTATGTGTAATGATCCAAAGGTTATTATTGGAAATTTTCATAAAATTATCGTTTTACCCTTCCAATATTGGGCCTGAGAAATTTCTAAATGAGTTTTAAATTTCGTGTTTTGAGTTAAAAGTTGTGAATTATGGAAATTTTGGAAGTTTGAAAGACTAAAGTTGTTAAGAAGTAATTTTTGGTATCTTTTGAAGTTTTGAGTCTGGAATGAAATTCCGTCAATTCTATCAGTTCTGAAATGTGGAAATTAGTCTTACGAGAGTTGGCAGTTTCAGATTTGGAGTCTTTTCGTGGATTTGCGGTCCTAAGTTGGAAATTGGCAAGATTTTAATCTTTGGATTGACTTTGGTCAACATTCGGAGTTCAAATGCTCGATTAGAATTTCGACAGTTCTGTTGGATTCGGGGGATGATTTTAGGCTTAGAGAAGGTCTTGGCTGAATTTTTAGAAGTCCCAAGCTTGATTTGGCTTTTTTTAGGCATTATGTTCGTTTCTTGTGATTTTTATGGATTTTGGGTCCAGGAGACCTCAGATTCATATTTCGATGGTTCCATCGAGTCCGAAATGTCGAGTTTAGTCTAGCAGCATGTCTGATTTGTGTGTACGAATTTCAAATGAATCCCGATGGTTCTTTCGATGAATTGAGAGTTGGCTGAATTTTCTAATATCTCATGTGCTCGCATTAATTAGCGATAGGTTGTTCGCTTTTGTGAGCCTCACTATCGCAAACACCTGGCCGCTTTCGCAACCTCCGCTTTAGCAAAGGTTAGGTCGTGACAGCAATAGGCCACATCTTTTGCGGGATCACTTTAGCATCAAGTGGCCGCTTTTGCGATACCTAAGAAGGTTTTGGCATGCAATTTCAAGGTTTTATCCCATTTTCTCTCATTTTGAGTTTTGAAAAATCTTTGGAGGCAATTTTAAATAGATTTCTTGTGCTAAATCATGCGTCTTTGTGACCCCTTTATCCTTTGAGAATTTTATTATTTTAACATCAAAATTGAGATTTTTGATTGGCAATTGGCAAGGTTTTCAAGAACTTAAGTTCTATGGTAAAACAGTGATTGTGAAGTGATTTTAACTCCTTTTTTCAAAATGATTTTCATCACTGAGTTCAAAATGTCTTGATAACATTTTCAAGTAAAGATTTTTGGATTCAAACCTCATTTTTCAGAATTGAATTTTTGAGTTTATTTGACCCATTTTTCAAAGAGTATGATATGACTGCTATTATTTTGAAATCTCATCATGATTAGATTGTGTGGCTTTGGATGTTGTTCCGAAAGAAAAAACTCAAGTATCAGATTGAGTTTTGATTAAATTAAGGCAAGTGAACTTCTAAACCTTGTAAAAAGAATCTTGTATTTTCCTTCATTGTATGTGTTGGGGAGTAATGGGAATGAGGTGATGGATTCAATTACTACCATTAATTGTTCTTAACGAATAAAAAGAGGATCAAATGAAAAAGGTAACGTGTTTATAGTTGTGTTTTGAAATATCTTGATGTTGATCCTAATTTGTTGATTGATGGAATGCTTTGATGGCATTATTGTGAACTTGAATAGCTTGAGTTATTGTCTCTTCCTTATGGTGTGAAATTGTCAATTTGCATTGATTTTGATACATTTTTATGAGACATATGGTGTTACACCAATGAGAAATGGTTTCGGCAAGTGACATTTTACAAAGCCGATGGGAAATGATTTCCACGGTGATAGTATGCCAATGGGAAATGAATCAGGTGAGTGACAGTATGTCGATGTGAAATGTTTCCGGCGAGTGACATTATCCCATGAAAAATAATTCCGGCAAGTGAAAAGCCAATAAGAAATGGTTCCAACAAGTGTTTGATACCTGTGATTGAGATTCTTGATATTTGTGATTGATTTACTTTATACTTGTGATTGACATACTCGCTACTTGTGATGGATTGACTTGATACTTGTGATTGTTGGATTGTGACCTTTGGACTGTAAGAGGGCAAGATATCTTATCTCATTACAGGGTTTGGAGGGACCATGCATATACTTCCCTCAGACTATTTTACTTGTCATAGTTTTTGTTTGCACATCCTTAAGAAACTATATGTTTTTACTATCATATTCTTATTTATTATCTTTAATCGTTAAATTGTTAATTAATCTTCAATAAATATTTCCTTTTTAATCTCATTTTCAATAAATAAAGGAGGATTAATTTTTTAAAAAAAAACAATATTGGAGTTATTATGTGTACTCTTCATCTAGATTTTCTTTGCTAATTAGTTAATGTTTATTACTTTAAAAAACAATTATTACTAAGAAAATAAGGGGAAAATGTACTCAATTATTATATTTTGATTTTTCAAAATGACAACTATTTGAACCAATTATTTTTAATAAGGATGACAAGTATAATAACCCAGAGGAAGTAATAATTAATGAGTCTCCAACATAAAATAGATACAAGAGTCGAGACCCGTTGTATCTAAAGTTCGAAGTTTTCTATTCAAACCACAATGGGTTATAAGCCCAAATCAACTCACTATTAGAATAGTATGGGATGTGATTTTTTAAGCCCATTTAANGGCAAGTGAAAAGCCAATGAGAAATGGTTCCAACAAGTGTTTGATACCTGTGATTGAGATTCTTGATATTTGTGATTGATCTACTTTATACTTGTGATTGACATACTCGCAACTTGTGATGGATTGACTTGATACTTGTGATTGTTGGATTGTGACCTTTGGACCGTAAGAGGGCAAGATATCTTATTTCTTTACAGGGTTTGGAGGGACCATGCATATACTTCCCTCAGACTATTTTACTTGTCATAGTTTCTGTTTGCACATCCTTAAGAAACTATATGTTTTTACTATGATATTCTTATTTATTATCTTTAATTGTTAAATTGTTAATTAATCTTCAATAATTATTTCCTTTTTAATCTCATTTTCAATAAATAAAGGAGGATTAATTTTTTTAAAAAAAAACAATATTGGAGTTATTATGTGTACTCTTCATCTAGATTTTCTTTGCTAATTAGTTAATGTTTATTACTTAAAAAAAACAATTATTACTAAGAAAATAAGGGGAAAATGTACTCAATTATTATATTTTGATTTTTCAAAATAACAACTATTTGAACCAATTATTTTTAATAAGGATGACAAGTATAATAACCCAGAGGAAGTAATAATTAATGAGTCTCCAACGTAAAATAGATACAAGAGTCGAGACCCGTTGTATCTAAAGTTTGTAGTTTTCTATTCAAACCACAATGGGTTATAAGCCCAAATCAACTCACTATTAGAATAGTATGGGATGTGATTTTTTAAGCCCATTTAAAATTGAGGCTTATAAGCCCAACTCAAGTTAACCCATTGGCATTTGAGGTGGTTTGACAGAGGCTGGGCAATAGGCAAAAGACGATTTAATTTGAATTAAAATTTTGAAAAAAGAAGTAAAACAAGAAAAGGTGACTATTGAATAACTTTAATATGAGAAAATTACGCGGTTAAGCAAACTTATATTATTTAATTACATATCATAACTATAGTTTGCTATAATTACCATTCGCGACTAATATTAATCATTAATTATGTGGATTGACTCCGAATTTATATAATTAGTCACGTTTGTATAATTCGCAACTAACAATTCTTCGTTTGATTTGTAATTGTATACGATGGTTTGTATATGTATATGACAATGATTTCCTTTGGTTTTTCAGTTTTGTCATCATATACATTCAATCTTTTTGTATATAACTTTTTAAAGTTTGTATAAACGAGTAGTTTTCAGATTTTGTATAATATAATTATATAATGTAATTTAAATAATATATTTTGTATAACTGTTTAAAGTTCATATGTTTATGTGTGTATCAATTCGTTATTTCAAGTTTTATCATAATTGTATAATTCTAGACTTTATATTACTCAATTATACAAAACACGTGAATTATACAAACGTACCCGCAAATTATACAAATGATATGCGAATTATACAAATTATTGCCCTCTCTTGCTCGCCTCTCTCCTCCCTCTCCCAATCTCGCTTGCCATATATACAAATACATATGTATAATATACAATTATCTAATCCATATACATATACAATTTACCTCTCTCCCACTCTCTGCCCTACCTCGTTCGACTCTCTCCTCCCTCTCCCAATCTCGCTCGCCACTCTTCTCCCTATAACATGTACCTACGAATCGCAATTACCAAACTATAAATAGCCATGGAGCGTAATTAAGTTATTTTTGAGTGGCTATATGCGAAAGTTCCTCTTTTAATATCTTACGTAATATTTTATTTATTTAGCATTAAATTCCTAATCACCAAATATAAAGTTGTATCCATCATAAAAATGTCCAAATAATAAAAATGTCCAAATATTTGTTGGTACTCGAAATTATTGCACGCATTTATCCAAATTCTAAGTAGTAATATTTTAAGTGAATTTAGATATGGTTAATTTTTATATGTAGTTATGATAAAGTTTAACTAATCAAATTTGCTTATGAATATCGACGAGGATGAAGATATTAATTAAAATAACTTTATCAATAAATTCTAATGTGATTGATGAAGTGTTGAATATAATACGTTATAAGTTATCGTATAATTATGCACTTTCATATAATCATATTTGAAAGTGTTAACAAAATAAATTTTCTTATAATTTTTTTTTTAAAAAATAATAATAAAGATCTAGCTCAGCTCAACCTGCAGCTTTTTTAAAGTTGGATTGGGGTGACCATTTTATGACCCTTTAAAATGAAGGATCGATTTGTTGTAATCTATCAAATTTCTTAGTTCATAAAATTTAGACTGGACCAATCCATTTTGACAGCTCTATACTGTATACAAGAAATAAACTTTGTCAATAAAAAGAACACGTCATCATACGGTGTAGCTGCACTTTTTTTTTAAAATAAAAATAAAATACTGATGACTTGAAAGTCTGATAGTGCTAAGTTGGACCTTTTGAATAGAGATAATCGTATTATTAATTGATAGGCACTATAAAGGGCTATGATTAAAGTATTGATCCTCACGATTACTGGTAAAAGAAAACAATTATGACAGATTGACAATAATAAAAGCACAACTATGATCGATTAAAATAATTTGCTATTCTTGTATTCATATTCACTATTTATACAAATTTAACTATTAAATTTACAAATACAAACTTTCACATAAAATTTTACTACTCTCCCCCCTTTCGTTTAAATTTACGTGTATTTTTTTAATTTCAAAAGTTAATTAAATATTTTTTATTATAATTTTTTGTATTTTTATTTAAATATTTTAAATTATTAAATATTGTGACTTATAATATTATTTACATAATTTTTAAATATGAAAATTTTATTTTAATAAAATTAGAGATTCCGAATTTGTGATTAAAATTTAAAAATTTCTCTCAATATCCCAACAGTATCATAAAAATTATGACAAAAGAGTACAGAATCATGATTGCATAATACTTCAAAGTATGACTATATGGTAGTATTTATTTCGTTTTGTTTTACTTTGTCCAACTAGACTAGACTTTTTTCTTAAGAAAATATTTATTGAAAAAAAATTCTTTTACTTTTATTAATTATGCTTTAAAATTCAAATTTGACTTTTAAATTTTATATAGTTATTTAATGATAGAGATAATTCGAAACAAAATGATACACTTCTCTTAGTTTTTAAAATTGGATATGTAAAATTGAAGCATTTATTTTTGATATAGCCCTTAAAAGATCTAATAAAATAAAAAGATATTGAAATCTTAGATTGAATTTTGACTCTCCTAAACCACTATAACAATCTTTATTCTTCTGTTTAGAGGATTCATAAATAATATATATATATATATATATTATAATTTTTTATCAAGAGCATTTGAGTAAACACCCCATCTTCTTCTAAATCCATTAATGAATTTACTGAACAAAATAATATGAAACAGAGTATGTATTTTTTTAAGAGTTAAATCCTAATATCAATATGATACAAACATAATAATATATAAGTTTAGGATTAAACAATTTTTTTGTGGGCCCAGGGGGTTAGCACGCTTAGTCAGTAAAATGGGGCCCAGAGAAAGGGCAAAAAGGGACTTAGCGCAGGCCACGCACGTCAATGCAAAAAATAGTTATAGCAACAAAGCGTGGAATTTCATGGACTGCGTTGTCGGGAATCTCGTTTATGTACGACGGACGACCTTCATCTTCCCCATGCATTAATGCCCACGCCGTTATTATACTACTACTCCTATTTTAACTGTCGTTTTAACGTTTTAACATATTAAGAAAAAATTAAACTTGTTATGATACTTTTTTCAAATCATTTGTCAAGATATTAAAGACTATACACCAAGTAATATGAACAATATGATCTACTTCATTTGTTATATTCTCTCAATTTAAAAAAAAAAATGATATAATTTGACTTGATATCGAGGTTAAAAAAATAAAATAAAAAATTTCAATTTAGTAGTCCTAAATTAAGGTTTTGTCAAATGTGTTAAAAATTTTTTTAATCTTGTGATCTTAAATATATCACGTGAAAAACTGAAATAATAGTGTTGCAAAAAAAAATGAATTATTCATTTTTAAACAGACGAAAAAGAAAAAAAGTTGTTCTTTTTTAAACGGATGGATATTTTTTAAATGGTGGGTAAAGTTTATTATAAACAAGTGAAAGTGAGCGGAGTTGATATGATTAATTTACTAATAAAGGTAGATTATATTTTTTTTTCTTGAAATGTTGTTCATACTTTTTAGTGTTTAGAAATACAGGTAGAAATAATTATTTACTAAAATTTTAAATGTGATAAATATTTTGAGATTAAATTATATGACCTAATATTATAGATGGATTTACAATTGAAATTTATGAATTTCACCAACAATCTTAAATTAAGTATTATATAATAACAATCAAATGGGCCGGGGGTAATATCTAATTTTGTTCAATCTTCAATTGTTTGATGTCGTGCCCGCATGGCTTGGGTTTGGCTACTTTGGATACTTCTCTTTTATTTGACAAAAAGTTGGAATATGCATTATGAGATATAATCCCTTTAGTTTTTTCCAATTGTTCTTTACACAAATATTTATTATTTGTACATATCTTAGCAAATTAAGAGAATCTACACCTCCATGTGTTTTCTTTCTGATAATGATATAATTGTATCTCATAAAATATAAATGTCATAAAATAATATAAGTAAATTATATGTACATAAAATGTGTGTTGTGTGCATGTAAGTTATATGTGTGACATTTTGAGGCTTTATATATATATATAGCACTTTCGTCGACGTACCTGCTTCAACATATTTTAGAAAAAAATTAAAAATTCATTTTGTTTGTTCTATTTTAATTTAATTACTGTATAATTTTTTTTCGAAATTATGAAATTCGTTTTAGCTATGACTTTTAGTTTTAAATTCAAGACTTCACACTGAAGCAGTCACGTCGTATTTCGGAAAAAAAATTAAAAAAATTATTTCTTTTGTTCTGCTTTAATTTAATTAGTGTGTAATATTTTTCAAAATTATGGAATCCGTTTTAGCTATGACTTTTAGTTTTGAATTCATATTCTTTAGTTATTGCTTTATTATTTTATATGTCGGTAATATTTGTTTATATCTTGTAACTACTTCGAGTGAAAATTCAACGATCGATGACGAAAAATACATTAATTATGAACATCTTAATGGACTTCTTCACATTAAATTTGCGCAGACAAAAAGTAATTAACAACTAAATATCTTAAAATCAACTTTCTAAATTCTACCTATCACATAAATTAAAATTAAAAAAAATTAAGATATTGGGCCCGTGTTAGCACGGACACCTGTGTCTAGTATATATATATATATATATATACGAGATCCTGCTTTTCGGATTGGCATTGGTTTCCATCTATTATTTACAATCTTTAATTTCCTTTTGAAAAACTTGAGATGTATTTCAAAATCTCGGAATGTATTAGATGTTCTTTATACTTATGCTACTAGTTTTTGGAAATTTTGTTATTGTTTTCTTATCGGTTGTGGCCAACTTTCCTTGAAAGTCTAGTATTTGTTATTTCTTTCGACTTCGGACAACCTGGCAAATATACATCTACAGGAATTAGCTTATCGACTCCCCGAACAGTACTGTAAGAATCTGTACTGAACATCCCGCTCCTATAATTGTACAGGCTCCCATAGCAATAATATATTTTGGTTCGGACATTTGCTCATATAATCTCACTAAAGAGGGGGCCATTTTCATTGTTACTGTTCCGGCTAACATTTTGAAATCCTTGGGACGTGTGTCATTATGACCTCGACTTTTGGATCGTGACGTCAATTCGATTTCAGTTTGCAAAAAGATACTGTATATTAGCGCATTTACATTTATTGGACACAAATACAGTGTATCCTTTACCTTTTTAAACTAAACTATCGCTGTGTTTCCTTATTTAAACAAATTGTTGTTTTTTTTTTACAAATTTAAACGCAAATCACAACATACAAAAAATTTCCATCTTCTCAACAAGGAATTTATTGAAGGCTTAAGACTCCAAGTCATTTGGTAGCTGAGAAAATAATACTATATAATTTCAAAATAAAATTTGGTATTAATAACTTTGTTCCATATTTAATTAGTTTAAAGAATTAGCTAATTTCAAAATTATTTTATCCTATTATTTGAAATAAAAAAGGTGAAATTTCTATCCCGTATAGAAGATATAAGATATATAAAATAATTCTTTGAGATATCTTTATCCATTATATATATCCTGTATAACAAACGTTTTCGTAGTTATTTAATAGGATAAAGAATATCAATCTTAACAGATCTTGCGAGATTATTTTATTCCACATTTGAACATGAATATCCTATCCTTCTAACCAAATTTTTAACCTCAATTTTTTCCTTTCATCAACAAAAAGAAAAAAATGATTGAGAAAAGCATACTAGGGTAGTGACGCATAATGAGCTAATTAGTATACTAATTATTGTTTGAATTTTTTTTCCACAAATTTAAAAGACCAAATAAATAAAGGAAATCAAAAGAAAAAAAAAGGTTTTTTTCTAGACACGTGGAAACAAAGATAATAAGACATCATGAGTTTTTCTGATATTCCTTCAATAATTCATGATTGTTATTGAAAAACATATATATTATTATTATTATATGATATATACTATTGTTTATTTTCCTTTTTGTTAAGATGGAAAGCACGAATTAACTTCATGATTTCAATTATGACAACAAACCAACTAATTAACGTGCGCATATTTAGTTACGTTATTAATTAACCTATGTGTGCTTTCATACAACAACCCAAAACAAATAATTATTATCTTAATGATAATAATAACTATTCGTCCGTCTCAAATTATCTGTTGTATTTTTCTTTTACACGTCTCTAAAAAAAGAATTTGACCTTAAAATGTAATCCTTTTTTATTGATTATGTTGTTATTTTTGAAAACAATCTGCTCACTATGCAATATCTCGCAAATCACACTGAAGATATAAATCGCACTAGGCAAACCCCATATGACGAGCTCATAACTGAATAGCAGATAGAGGCTGGATTTGATTTCAAGTTCCTACATGGGATACCCACCTCTCAACCACTCAAACATGCCCTTGTAAGCGACTATTTATATGTACTACATCAAAAATGATCATTAGCAACAATTAATTAACAGTAATAGCTTAATTATTGTTAAATATGTATTTTTAGCGACAATTTGCACTCTTTGTATATGTCCCTAAAATCTTTAGTGACATTAATTCTAATGACACTTAGCTAGTGTCGATAAATACTTTAGCACTCTTTATTAATGTTTATATTTATTAATGCTAAAAGTTATTTTTGTTATAGTGATGTTATCATCCTATCATTGAAGTGTTTATGGTCTTGAAAACAATTACTAAGATATAAGGATCATGTTTATCTTAAACTTCTAAAATATGACATACCTATTTTTTTCTAAAATCACAAAAGTATTTTAAAACGGAAAATATTGCAATTCTTTGGCTTAACTACTCCCTCTAGAAATTAATTAAGTGCCACCAGAAAGAAAATACAGACTTAAGTTTCACATTAAAAAAAAGAAGATATGATTATTTCTAAATGAAATTAAAACGCCATGTCGAGCAACTACCAACAAAGAAAGCCTGTGGGCTATGGTACTATTTTTCTTCTCTTTTTCTACATAGTTTCAAAAATAATTATCTTTCTACATTTAGAAACAATTCCTTTATATTCATAATAATACAATTCATAATCATACAAATATCTAATATTTATTATTTGAGGCGTATCTAGTATTTTGAGATGATGGGTGCACTATTACGAAAAGGTGGATTTAAGATATAAATTTGATCGGTTTAATATTTAGGTTCTTATCACTAAAATATAGTTAAAATTTTAAAATTATAGGTCCAAAACTATTTTTACCTATCCAAACCACTTAAAGAGGCGTTACCCAATTTTAAAAAGGAAAATAAAACGACATAAATAAAAGATTCAAATTTCTAACCTCACTTAGAGAGGTGCACCCAATCATAATCACACGGTATGATACTTCACCTATGAGTTCACATATTTATATTTAAATATTTTTTTAAAAATATAACACTACTATACATGATTTCAAGAGGGGAGCATGAGTTCACATGAACCCGATGACCCCCTCCTGAACACACCTCTATTTATCGTAAATTTTAAGTTTTAGCGTTATTTTCAAAAACTTCACATCTAATTCAGTAGTACCAACTAAATATGGAATAAAGTACTCAATTCATGTCTCATGTTTTAGTCACAGACTTTCAAAAAAGAAGTAACACACTCATATATTTAATAATAATTAAAATATTCATTTACATTTAATGAGATAACTTATAGCATACAAATATTATATTTACGTTAAATTAAAAAACTTCACATAAATTGAGACCGCATAACAAAAAAAATAGATGAATGTCAAGTCAAACCAAGTAGTAGTAAGACAATAATGACCACTGGTAAATAAATGTAAATAATGATCATAAGTAAGAAAGTTTGCAGGTAGTCGTGCAAAATAATTTTATAGATATTATAAAGATCCAGCTATATAAAAGTCATGATCATATTAAAGTTTAAGTAAACCCCCCTACCCACTCCCCTCACCCCCACCCCACCATGTCCTAAAAAGAAAAAGGGCATTGGAATGATGAGGTTGAGGTAATGATGGCAAGTGGGGTAACAGATAAAACAAAGAAGAAATAATAAGTAATGTAATACAAGTAGAAAATAATGGAATATTTAGGGTTTAGTGACATGACATGCAAAAGATGCTTGTCTTATTTTATTGGGAAAGTTATGTAAATATATCCATAGCTCAATTAATTTATCAAAATATACTATTTCCTCCGTTTATTTTTACTCATCCATTATATTATTTTATAATATTCAATAATATTTATTCAGTATATAAAACAAATGAATAATGTAATCTATTGTGTCTATTGTATTTTTACTATTAAATATTATTCAATTTTCAATGTTTAGATGATTTATATTTAATAAGGGTGATTTGACAAAATTAGCACTTTCATTATATATACTACTTCTTAATAGATGTGTCAAATCAATAGTGGACATTGGACAACTATTATTGGACAAAGGAGGTATTTCTTTCGTCTCAGTTTACGTGATATAGTTTGATTTTGATAAAAAGTTTTAAAAAGAAGAGATTTGTAGAACTTGTGTGTTAAAATAAGTCATAAATGTTTGTGTAATTATAAATTATTTCATTAATAAAAAGAGCATTTTAAATTAAGTTTATTGAATATAAAAATGTATCATTTATTTTGAGACGGACTAAAAATGAAAGTAAATCATATAAACTGAGACATATAAAACAATATATGTATAATATCAATGTATATATTACATGTACGTATATTTACCTAATAAACTAGATGACTGAATGATTTAGACTTGTAATTAGAAGTGAATCCAAAAGTTAAATGATGTGAATTCAATTTCTAAGTTTTTTAGTAGTATTATATTTATTGTACTTTTAATATTCTGAGTTTGCATATATCTTTGTTACATAATTATTTGTGCAATTCATGTATTACTTGATATAAATGACTTCTGTTTTTTTTTTGTTGATTGTCCTATTTTTTATCTCGACGCATCCTGCAGCCAACTGATTATATATATACATTTATGTTCTACTTTAAAAGTATTAAGTTCACATAAATTCGATACTGAAATGTTGGATCTGCCCTTAGCACTTCCACTTTGTGTGTATATATATATACACTCAAGTGGTATATAATTTAATTATATATATGTATATATATAAAAACTAAATGTTAGAATTGTACTGTCTTCTCATTGTTCGAAATTTTCTTATGCATGTGTGCTTTGAAGAGCTAAAGCGTGCCTGCTAAATTCTCATAGATGACAGAGATAAAGAATGGAAAAAATTAAAAAAATCTTAGTTGACCAATTTTAGAATAAGCTCAATTGGATTTAACAAAAGTCTTACCGTGCCACATAACAAAATAGTGAAATTTCACCCAATAGAATATGCCTATGTGTCAAAATTTAATTGGACCAAAAATTTAACAAATTAAGTAAAATATTTGAAATTTCTAATATAAATTAAAAATACATGTAATATAATAACAAATGACTTTAAAATCATGTGATCTTAAAATTTTATAATTCAAGAATTGAAATACTTCTAATTAAATATAAAAAGTGTAAGAATTCTTTTGAGACAAGAAAAAAGACAAGTCACATCATATTTAAATAGGGGGTAGTAGAAAAATTAGGATTTAAATTTCAAATAGAGGAAAAAAATTATAATTATTCTCAATTACTTAAGTTTTGAGTAGATAAAATTACGATAAAAAATAATAAAACTCATACTCTATAAAATAATGAAGATGATCTAAATTGATTCGGACACTACAACAAAACAATAACACATTCAGTATGATTTTATAAATATTATCTGAAAAGAATAGAAAATACGAAACTTATTTTTATCTTTATAAAAAAAAAAGATTATAATCGATAGACCCTCGACTCAAAATTAATTCGGATACCATGATAGTGGGAAGATTTCATNCATTCAGTATGATTTTATAAATATTATCTGAAAAGAATAGAATATACGAAACTTATTTTTATCTTTATAAAAAAAAAGATTATAATCGATAGAACCTCGACACAAAATTAATTTGGATACTATGATAGTGGGAAGATTTCATTTTTTTCTGGACTTACTGTCCCACTGACATGCAAAGGGAACATTTTAATATGATTAAAAAAATGTAAATAGGAGCGTCCACACATTGTTGTATCAGAGAGAAAAAGTATATTCTATTCTATCTTTTTCATGGACGTGAGAATTCAATGCAATGCAATGCAGTGTGTAGACCAAAGTGCAACACAAAAAGTGGAGAGGAAGTTATGGAAAGTTGGTTTCCTTTTTCTTTAACTTTGGAATGATCAAATCATTCTTCATATTCTTATAGTAAGTATTTTATAATAATATATATATAACCCCACTCTCCACTATCCATTATCCATTGTCTACTATATGCCATTATTCGTTGCGGAGTCAGATAAGATCAAGGTGTTCATCAGAATTTTTCGATAGAAAAAATTATATTGTTTATATAAATAGTAGATATTGAATTCTATTTGAATTTTTTGTATTTGCTTTTTTCATGTTTTGAACATGATCTCTTAATAAATTTTTTGATTCTACCACACTATGCGAATACATGACAAATGATATCCTACAAAAGCTAGTAATAAAAGGCTACACTCCATCTCTTTTAATTTATAGTTCTCAAGGCTCTTTCTTTCCTCAACTTATATATAAGAAAATTCTTATTTATGTTTAACAACAAAACAAGGAGGACAGAGTCCCTAGCTTTTTACTTAAGAGTAGTCTCTTTCACAAGATCATGAAAAGAAACTACAGCCAAGCATGTCTTGTGTGTTCTTTAGTACCCTGCATATATTTGTACTTATGGATATGATATGAGAAGAAGTGAAGAATATTTAAAGGGAAAATAGATGGCCTGATCTTGAAATTGATGATTTTTATTTGGAGTATATATGAATTTTATATTAGCCTTATTACTTTTTGAACGTGGCAATAATTTTATAATCTTGACTTTCAAAAATTTATATTGTTTTACATGATGATTAATATTTTATTTGTTTATATCGCACTTATAAGGGGTAATTTCAAAGAGTAAATTAGAGTGACTGATATATTGAAAATTAGAATAAGAGCA
Organism: Solanum stenotomum; assembly: GCF_019186545.1. Classification (NCBI taxonomy): domain Eukaryota; kingdom Viridiplantae; phylum Streptophyta; class Magnoliopsida; order Solanales; family Solanaceae; genus Solanum; species Solanum stenotomum. Next base: position 101,197,968 of record NC_064282.1, read on the forward strand.
AGTTATCAAATAAATTGACAAAAGTTAAATGTGGCATCATTTTGAGGTTCCCACACCCATATATGAACTCCAAGTGTTGGTGGATGACAAACATGGAAATGGAATAATTGAAGATTATATTCTCACATACATAAATATAGCAAACACAGTTACTACGTGTGAAAGCAATGCAATTTTTCAAAGACAACCTATATATTCACTTATTATTTGTTTTCACTTTATTTTGAGTCTTTGAAAAAGCTTTGAATTAAATAAAAAGCTTTTACAAAGTTTTCTTTCTTTAGTTTCATGTTAATTTTTTTTTTATATTTAGTCTTGAATATTATTCAACTTTAATTGTTAGCTTGTCAACCAATATAATGTGTTGATTAATTATATCTACTTAATTTAAGTGTCACTTTTCATTTTCCAAACTCAAATTATGTAATTTTTTATTAAATTCAAAAATTTCAAATCATATACTTTTCATATAATTTTTCAATATTTAAATTTAAAATTATAAATTAGCATATAGCATGCTAACGTTTTATCAGCAAGTTGGGTCAGTCTATATATAGTGTTTCTCCTTCATTGAGAAAAAAATGTACTATTTTGGTCCATAATTCTTCTCTTTGTAGAGGTCAACGCATATATATATATAAACCAATTAAAATCTCAATAAAGAACAAATAAATAAGATGATTTTCTTTCATCTATTTTTTTAAATTTTAAAAAAGAAGTTATTTTAACATGTACTTATGAAACAATTTAGGGGCTCAGGAAAGAATTGAATCAGTTTTATAACTTTTAAGATATTTTAATTTATATCTACTAGTTTGGGGATATTTTAGACGAAAAATCAAATGAAGAACATTTTTTTTTGTTTCTAATAATTTAAGAAATTTTAAAAGAAACTGAAATACATAAATTGAAAATTTGAAATTCTTTGATTATTTAGCTAGTGACAAATAATAGTAGTATATGATGAGTATGAGTAGATTAAAAATTAAAAGGTCCACTTGTGTCATTTCGTTTCAATCACATGCATGGACTGACATTGCTACTCATTATATATCACATGCACATGCAAAATCTATGTCCCATGTCTTCACAACGCCCTCCCACCCCGACCCCCACTCCACCCCACCCCATACTCCACCTCCGAGGTGAGGCGAATATTTTTTTTTTTATATCGAATTCATCTGAACCTAATATATAATATTTTTTTATATGATTTATAGATATATAGTATTATAAGTAGAAATATATATAGATTATAATAAATAATAAACATGCAATTATTCATAATATTAAAAATAATGAACTTGTTGAGTTGATATAAATTGAATTCTAAGTACTCCTTTGTGCCCTTAACGTAAAGAAAGAAGAGAAAGAGCATAGTTCTTTGATCATTATATTGTATATATATCTTTTAAATTAGCAATTATTATATATTTTTTATATAATTATTAAATATATAAATTTTATTTTTAAAAATTTAAAGTATTAATTCATGATTAAAATTTTAAAAATTAATTGTTTGTCTCAAAATAAGTCGTATTTTAATAAAAATAAATTGCGTCTGAAAATAAATGTCAATCTTAAAATTTCAAGATAAAATAGTTTGTTTTTCCAACTATATCTGATACTCTATTTTATTAATAGTGTTTAATTTTCAAAAGTTATTTATTAACTAAAAGTAATTTAATAAATTCACATTATGTTTACTAAACTTTTAATATATAGCATTTTTATTGAAATAACATTTATTTTATGATAAAAATAAATAATATCACATAAATTGAAACAACTACGAAAACAAGTTTGGATCGCACTTCCAATATTAGAACGAAGAAGTCATGATGATGGTATAATGACGTTATCCTTTAAAATTTGATGGAGTGCAACTTTTTGGATGTAATATTTTAAAATGAATTTGCTTTCAAGTCAAGTCACATTTCAACTATCTCAAGCGGGGACTACAAAATGCTTTTTGCTTTTTGAGATTAAATTTTCTAATTTTGATCATGTGTTTGAATATATAATTTTTTTGATTTTTTAAATAAATTTTATATATTTTAAAAATGATGTAATAATTAATTTTATATATCTTACATGACAGAACAATTAAAATTTAAATATTTAAAAGGTAGTACATAAAAAAGTTATAACTAAATAATAAATTATTTGATTCTCGAAAAATTCAAACATTGATACATAAATTAAGACTGAGTTCATCCACTGACACGAATCGTAGTTAAATTTTTGACATGCAACTTTTAGTTATTGGGAGAACACAAATACTCTTTTTTGAATTCAAAAAATAACTCTCAATTTATTTTTGACTTTGGAAAGATATAAATTGAAATGTCGAGACAAGAAAAAAGTGGTACTTTTTTTTTTACTCCAACTTGATAGCTCATTTCAGATAAGCGATTGAATGGCTTAGAAGCCAGGAAAACAAACAAGGAAGGAAAGCGAGGGAGAAATAACTAGGCTAGCCAATTCCACTTGCTCTCATGCAAAGTAAAACATAAACGTGGTCCATAATGGGATCCTTTTTTCTTCTTTTATAATAATTCAAAGTTCAAACACACAAGGATCGAAAGGGACAAAGAATCAGAAAATAAAAGCTTACTTGAGAAACTAATTAAGGGTGAAAAAGAAGAAGTTTCGAAGCTAAAAAAAAGTGGTACGAGTCTTAGTTATTGAGTGGTTGTAAAAAATTTAAGATTAATGTAACCCTTAAATTTTAGTGAATTTTAAACAAATTTCATAGTGTTAAAAGAGCTAATTACTTCCTATCCCTATATTTTTTTTCAAATTACCCTTAGATTTGGAGGAATTCGGATACCTCTCAAAACGTCCCGACACATCGCATCCCGATTTCGAATACATTCGTCAACGTCCTGATATATCACATCTTGATTTCAGATACATCACTCAACATCTCGATACATTGCATACGCCGCAATACAAAGTGATGTATTCGACCGATACATCAAGNGAACACAAACCAAATATGCTACTAGCTTGAAAATGACATTTCGGACTCAATGAAATCGTCGGAATTTTAATTCGAGGTCTCCTTGACCCGGTATCCGATAAGGCGTCAAGAAACTAACTTTAGGCTCAAAAACTCGAAACGCACTCGGGGCCTCTAAAAATTCAACCAAGACTCATTCTAGACTTAGAATCACCCCCTGAATCCAACGGTGCCCTCGGAATTCCATTTCAAGCACCGGAACCTCGTTTGTTGACCAAAGTCAACTTTTGATCAAAATTTCACAATTTTAGCAACTTAGGACCTCAAATCTTCGTTTTAACTCCAAATTCGACTCCATAAATTCTCATAGACCCGTTTCGAAATCTCAAAACTGCTGGAATCGACGGAAATCCGATTCGAGTTTCGAAACTCGAAATAACACTTTTAACCAAACTTTAACTCTTAAAAACTCAACTTTCCAAAAACTCAACTTTTCATCAATTTTCCTTCAAACCAACTTCGAAAATACAACAATTAGGACTCGGGGCAACTATCGGGAGGGGTAAAACGGTCATTTTATGAAAATTTCTAAAAATGACCTTTAGGGTCATTACAGATACCTCTCAAAACGTCCCGACACATCGTATCCCGATTTCGAATACATTCGTCAACGTTCTGATATATCACAACTTGATTTCAGATATATCACTCAACATCTCGATACATTGCATACGCCGCGATACATAAGTGATGTATCCGACCGATACATCAAGTAAAGTTATGTATCCGAGAATAGAAGTCAGTAGAGATTTTTGTAATTTTTCAAATGATAGAGAATTTTGTAGAAAATGGTAAAATAAGTTGTATATTTAGGTAACTTTTCCTAAATTTTATTATTTATACAGTACCTTCATCATTCGCCGTCACCACCTCCTCATTCACTGTCACCACCTACATCATCACCACCTCCTCCGCTACAACCATCATCTTCTTCATCGGCTCCTCCCCCACCTTACTTTTTGCCAAAAAATTTAACAAATGTCAAAGTTGTAGAAACTGTGTTGAAGTTGCTGGCTGTAATAACTCATAATCCCAAGAACTCATAATACCTATAACGAGTCTTGGAAGCTATATTAGGTATGTCCTCGAATTTGATCTTTAACTGATGGTACCCTGACCCCAGATTAATATTAGAGAATATTGAAACACCCAGAACTGATAAAAAAGATCATCTATTCAAGGTAATGTGTACTTATTTTGAATAGTGACCTTGTTTAACTGTTGGTAGTCTATGCATATCCTTGTACTACCATTCTTTTTCTTTACAAACAACATTGAAGCATCCCAATGTGATGCACTCTAAAGAACAGACCTCTTATCTAAAAGCTCTTGAAGTTGAGCCTTGAGTTCTCTCAGCTCCGGCAGAGCCATGCAGTGGGAGAGAGATATTGGATGAGTACTTGACTCCAAATCTATGTGAAAATCAATATCTCTACTCGGGGGCATGCCTAGCAAATTCGTAAAACTTCAAGAAACTCTAAGACTATGGAAATTGACTTAATATGAGGGGACTCTATGCTAAGATTATGGAAATGAGCTAAGTAGGATAAACAATTCGTTACGATCAGCCTTCTCACGCAAATATAGAATGTGATCTTTACTGGCTTAGGCTTGTACACTACCCCCACTCTAGTTTATCTCTTCCTGAAATTTTTAGAGTTACTGTCTTAGAATTACAGTTCAAAACAACATGATAGAAGACAATCAAGTCATATCAAAGATCACATCAAAGACTATCATATCGAAAATGACAAAATCTACCCAAGTATACATTCTCATAAACTCATAAAACAAGAACAATACACGTGAGTTACTACTACAGACACTCCAACCGGGGTAGCAACATTAATAGAGGCATCAAACATATCACATGGCAAGTCAAGTACAAAAGTAAATCTAAAAGATACATATGAATACATGAAATTCGGATCAAACAAAACAAAAGTCAACTGATCACAAATAAGAACAATATTTGTTATTACGATGTCCGATGCCTTGACATCTGGACTTCCTGGAAAGACAATGTTGAGCCCTATCATCACTTCAAGCAACTCTTCTACGTGGCTGCACCGCTCTCCTCCCAACTTTATGGTTTCCTCTGCCCTCATAACCTTTTAATTATTACCTCGCCCACCCTGCCGGTGTCTTCTGTCATTACCAACTCCACTTATTGGGACTGCAACTCTAGTCTTAGACTTTACTAGTTTACCTATCGGGGGATGAGGGAATTCTTTCCTAGAATGACCTACTTTACCATAATTGATTCATGCACGGTCAAGCAAAGGCATGTTGGCTAATGAATATGAAGCTCATTGGCCACCTTGAGTCGGAGACCTCTGTGTGACCCCTAATAGCCATCCATGGAAGTGGGCACAACTGATTGAATCAGAAGGGCTAAATACACTTTCTGATCAAAATCCATCGAATAAAATCTACTGTAGTTGCCCAATTTCTTGGGCCACTTAGCCAATGCCTTGATATGTCGGACTCTTTCAATTTTCTTAACGTAGTCTATTACCTCATTGAAGCTCCTCTTAGCTTAAGTGATGTGCACCGATAAAATTTGCAAATCAATGTTTAGTCCCTTCACATGGAGACGAATCCTCTTTTCATCAGTACTTACAAGTTGAGTAGCATAACGTGACAAACATGAAATTTGACCTCATAAGCTCAACTGTCATTTTGCCTTGCTCAAGGATTAGAGATTCATCATTCTTATGATTCCGCAACACGAGCCACATACTTTTTTAGGAACGGAGCATGAAACTGAGTTCAAGTCAAAGCAGGCAGAATCCCTGAATGACACTCCACATAAAACCTCCATAATTACTTTGCCTCACTCTGATATGAAAAGGCAACAAAATCCATACCATTTCTTAGCATCACTTTGACACTATGATGTAACAAAATCCACCCTATGTTGATGCACAATACCCAATTTCTGAAACTTATCATAACCGTCCAGAATGAACTCATATATATCCTCACTCTCAGTATCATGGAACACTGAAGGCTTTAGTTTAAGAAATTTAGTCAAAATCTCATGCTTAGTAACAGCCTTAACGGGCTCCAACATCAGACGAAAAAGTATTTGTACATAAAGTTTCATCCATTATGGAGTAGTAGTAGCAACAAGATGAAAATTTGAGACTTAAGTAATTGGTACAACAAGAATGACTCTAGTACCTACCAAGCCACACAGAAAAGCCAACACTTGTTTATTCACTTCATAAGTCATAGGGGGAGACCTACACCCTAATCTGTGTTTCCACTTCTGGTTCAACATCCTCCTTAATATCAATTTCCACCTCTTTCTCACTATGATCCTCGAGTGGGGATGGGTCACCCGCCTCGGTCTAGCCACTGTCCAAGCTCCACCTCTAGAGGGTGTTTCCCTCTCTCTGCTCCTGTCCCTACCTATGCCTCTAACCGCTGGTTTCACCATCAGAGCTGGTATTCAAACTTCACTGCGTCTAGTATCAACTATCTGCGCATATAATAATGAAAAATGTTAGATACCAATTGAAATTAGGTGTAACATCTCAGATTCGAGAAGATGGAAAAATGCAGATTTCTAGGATCGGGTGTCAGAACCAACGGAATCCGCTGACAGACCGTGTGTCAGACCACGAACCGTAGGTGGGGTCCCATTGTTGGGTTCCTGACTTAGGAGTCTCTTATCCCACCCAAGTCCTACTATTACGATCCGTGGTTGGACTTACGGACCATAGGTTTGACCGTATGTGAGAGTTAGCAGCTATTTAGAGAAAAATGATTTTCGGGTTAACTTTAAATGGTCATATCTTTTAGCACAAAATAAATTAGGTAGCCCATGATCTATAATATTAAAGATAATTGAATCCTCTTTCCAACACCACCAAGTTTGCTATAATTCAAGTTCAGAGTAAAAAGTTATGCTTGTTTTAGTGAAGCCTTGTCAAGCAGAACAGCAAACCACGACCCAATTGACGGGCAGTGGTTCAAACGATGGCCTGTCAGTCCCCTCGTGAGTGGCACTTCGTCAGCTTTAAGTCAGGGTCATTTTTATCCTATCCCTATGCATTGGGGCACTTAAGCTACGTTGTTTGATGCCTAAACTACGTCGTTTTACTCAGTCTAAGCCTAATAATCTAGTCAGACATACCCAGAACCCTCATTCTCCAAAAATCATCCAAGTTAGAATGAAAAGAAGAGAAATAGGCGCTAGTTTCTTTCAAGAACAAGCAGAAGTGTTCTTCTAGGTTCAGCCCCAAAATCCAAAGGATTTCTCCGTAGATTTCGTCATCAGGTATGTGGGATTTCACTAGTGGGTTCCTTTAATCCGCTAGGTCTCTAGAATTCAATCAGTACCTTGATTCCACATAACTTGTTTAGACCTAGGGGTTGAAAAATCTTGGGAATTGTGGTGATTTCGGCTGCTATAGTATCCATAGTCTAAATAACATGTTTTCTTGGAAACGTTGCTTAATTCCTTGTGTAAACTCAGAACCCTAGTTTGTGTAAATTCTCATAGTTCATTAATTATACTTGCTAGGTCAATTAAACAGAAAATCATGCTCCAGATTTTGAATGTCACATTCTCAGTATATAAATGTTGCATTCTTAGTTAGCATGTCAGTATTTTGAGCTATTCAGTATTTAGTGCATTTTAAGTCTGAGTTGGACTACGGTTCAACGTACCCTCATAGTCCCAGAATTATGTGCCTGCGTAGGATTTTAAGTCCCATCTGTCGGGTATCAGATTTAGTGATTATGCCACAATCATGCCTCTATACCCCTGGCAAGGTATATTGGGTCCTTTCAATGAGGTGTATACATCAGACTCTACATTTAGCTCACACAATTTATGTCGGTGCTTCCCTGGCAAGGTATATTGGGTCCTTTCAATGAGGCATATACATCGGACTCCATGTTTAGCTCATACGATTTATGTCGGTGCTTTTAGTATATATCTATGTATATAAGTATTTAGTTCAGCATGTACCTTCATGATTAGTACTTGGTCATTTCATTCAATTAGTTCTTTTTAGTTATACTTTAGTACATATCTATATCTTTGTTCAGATTATATCATTGCTCAACTATGTATTTTTCAGCCAATATACTTTATTCAACTTAGTATCTATATCTTGTATACTTAATACATTTCAAGTACTGACACATACTTTGCGCTACATTATTTAATGATGTAGGTTCAGGTACTCAGCATCCAAATCACGCATAGATCAATTCTCGATCCGCATTCAACAGCTTTAGTGGTGAGTCCTCATATTCTGAGGACAATATATATGCTTTCATTTTAGTCATTATTTTTAGTTTCAGTCTTGCTAGAGTTATCTGGGGGTATGTCCCAATAACTCAATTCAGTTAAAGGCTCTTTAGACATAGTAGTAGATCCAACTTGAGTTGTTAAGTAGTTGTTTCAGTTATCACTAAACTCTTGTGATTTCATTATTACATTCATACTATTTGGGTTTTGTCCCCACACCAGATATTTATTGATTTAGCTTCCGCATAGTTCATGCTTTACTTAGTTATTTTCAGTATGCTTATGATATGCCAGACTCAGGGTTAGCTTGGGATCACTCGTGATCCTAGGTTCGTGTTATGTCAAAGAGGTAGCCTCGGGCGTGACATTAGGTTATAGCACGAAGAAGGAAGAAAGAAAAGAAATTTCCTAGTGTCTTGTATCCCCATGAACAAAAGTATAAATGTCTTTGTACTATTCCATAAGACTTTTCTAGACCTATTTTGGTATGACGAGATCAATGAATCTAGGACTTTGATATCAATTTTGTCATGATTCAGATCCGTCGTGAGTGACTCCCTCACTAACCTCCGGTGGGAGAACCAACTATCTACTACCACCCCAATAATTAATCAGCCTTAACCCAATAATTTAGATAAGTGAATAAATTCTTAATGTCTCAAAGAAAATTTGATAAAGAAATAATTAAGTCATAACATGAATACGAAAATAACCACCCCTAGAAACTGAAATCGTAATACCAAACCATGAATTCCTAGTTTTATAGGGGATGCAACCCTAAAATCAAATGACTAAAAAGAGTCTAAGTCTGTGAAATGGATAACAAAAAACAGATGAATCCATGACAGCCTGAACACGTGTGCTCACCTTGGATTCAAATAGTGTTAGGATCACAGTTGAGGTTTTGAAGCAACCTCTTGAATATGTCATGTACTTAACAAAGAAAGAACAAGTGCAATTTTAGTATATAATCACAGTGTACTGATAGGATCATTGACTAGTTTCACTAAATGAGATATGAACAAGCAACCACAACTTAGTTAACATATAATACACAATTATAAACTCAAGCACAACATAACTCGGACTCCAAGTTCTCACCCTGTTTTACTATGCACAATAAGCATGAATCACCATAACAGAACAAGTCAGTTTGGTTCTCTCATAAAACTCATTCATGTATCAGCATGGTATCTGTTTCCATTGTTAGTGTACCGTTATGGTACCCGTTTCAATAATAGTATGTAACGGTGTGATACCTATTCTAATAATTGAATCTACTGGAATAATACACGTTCTAATTGTTAGTGTAACGACGTGGTATCTTATCCCATCATCAAGCACACAACACAATCACAACCACAACCACAACCACAACCACAATGAATATCAATCACACTAGTACACTCAACTAACACATTAATTGCATGCAATTAACATCATCTTTTATTTCAAATCATGTTATTTTTTTCCTAACCATATATCATGCATGCAATACTAATTAAACAATTGACAAGCACATATAGCATAAACGGAAAATACAAATAACGATCACCTACCTCTAATCAAGCCTTTGTGGCTATATTGAATTTGAGTTTTCCTCTTTTGTAATGCTTTGACTTGGTCTAAAACAATAATAAAATACAACAATCAATGAAAAATGACCTAACAATATCGAGATTATAATCTAATTTTGAACCCTAGGCCATTCTCCTAATCATCCCACCCAATATAGGGTCTTCCTACCATTACTCCAAGTCAAATTCTCTCCTAAGGTCACTCAACAAGGATTCTAAGGTCTAATAATTAAAAGACTAGAGTAATGGAGTAATTAACTTACCTTTAATGATGAAGTTAATGGAAATAAGTTGAATTTCACCCTAGGTCTACAATTTTTCTTCGCAAAACTTAATTGCTGAATTATGAGAGGTTTAGGGAAACTTTTTGCATAAACTTGTGACTAACCCCTCTATAACTTGCTCGACCCGCTATAAAGAGAATTAATCTGCCCAAATATAGCATTCTTTCAACCGCTATAGCAGATCACACAGAGACAGAAACTCAAAACTCCTCCCCAGACTCTTAATTTGCAACACACCTTCGAACTTTGATATTCTAAACCAATCCCTTCATGGAAAATTTGATATCGGAAGTTCTACTCACCCCAATTCACTTTCGAAAGGCCCTATGAATTCCTTAATGTCTTAGCTAATAGAAAACATGATATAAGCTTATATATACTTCCCAATCCATTTTCAAAATTTCGTGACCACACCTCACTAAGATGTCTTCTGACACTAGCCTAGCCTAAAATTTTCAAGTCACTACCCAATTTTTTCACCATGATCCACCCATAACATCCGTAAAGGATCGCTACAATCCCCATCCTAGGTAAAAATCAACCTTTATTTTAAGAAAATGATTTCTCTCCCGTTCCACATTCTATCTTTTCAATTTCTCTCCCAAGTTCAAGAAAAGATAATATGTGTATTCTAATGGTGATAAAACATTAGAATAATGAAAATAAAAACACAAGAATAATTCATAGTGCTAACCAAACTTTCTCTAAAGTTTCAATACTTGACAATCATTAGTAGCCGCAATTTAAGAAAAATATAAGATTTAGCTCCTCATAATTCGATTCTCAAAGTTTGATTCTTCAAAATACATTCAAGAATTAAAAGAAAAAAAAATGTAGAAAAGGACCCTAGTATTTTGTCCAAACAAGTCTTGTACTACAATTAGAATAGTTAAAATATCTCAAAAAGTGTCTTATTTATAGGAGAAAGTGTATAAAATTCACCGCTCTCAGGTCCGCACAAATTGACCACGGACCATTCCACCTGAAGGAGGCTAAAATTCGCTCCCAAGTCCATGGCACAGCTTGGTCGTGGACCTGATTGCCTCACCGAGCAAAATTTCACTTTCCGACTCTGTGGCACTAAGCCAAAACGCGGAGATAAGCTTCACTTTATACTTGTGGTTTCTCTTGAGTTTCTTATTCTTTTTCGATCATTATTTGGTCTCAATCTTCATCTCCCAAGTATTTGATCTTCATTTAAGCTCCATTCACGTGCGATTTCACCCGACAAAATACCTAATCACGTTTGTTAGCATAAAGACATGATTACAACTTAAACATGCAAACATAAGAATTTTTACTCTCAAATGTAGCCATAATATAGGTCTGATTTTGACTTCTAGACATATAAATATACCTAAGATCAATTACTTACCTCTAGAGCTTTAGTGGAGGAAAGATGATGAAGAACCTGCTTTGTACATGTAATGACCCGTTTGATCGTTTTTTATTTTCAATGAAACTTATTGTTTATCCTTACAATATTGACCTGAATTCTTGTATGATTGTGTTTTGACAATTTGGTTTTGGACTTTGAGTTTGAAGTTGAGAGTTTGGTAAATTTTGAGTTTGAAAGGCTATATTGTTAAGATAGTGGTTTTGGGTGTCATTTGGAGTTTTGTGTATCGGAATGGAATTCCGTTGATTCCATCCTTCCCAAAAAGTGAAGTATGATATGTGAGAGTTTTCAATTTCAAATTCAGCGTCTTTTTGAGGATTTGAGGTCCTAAGTAGTGAAATTGTGGAATTTTAACCTTTGAGTTTACTTTGGTCAACATCCGGGGTGCAAATGCTCGGATCAGAATTTTGAGAGTTCTGTTGGATTCATGAAATTATTTTAAGCCTAGGTGAGGTCTTGGTTGATTTTTGAGAGGTCCCGAGCTTAATCTTTTTAGGTGTCCAGTAAGTTTCTTGTGGCTTATGTCTGATCAAGGAGACCTCAGATTCATATTATGACGATTCTTTTGAGTCCAAAATTTTGAGTATAATTAATTTGCATATATGATTTGTGTGTATGGGGTTTCGAACGAATCTCGAGAGTCCTTTCGATGTTGTGAGAGTTGGATGATTTTCTAGTGTCTGTTGACCTCACTTTTGCGAAGGTCAATCCATTAAAGCGAACCTTTACGAAAGTGAAGGGAGCTTCACTTTTCCAAAGGGATCTACTTAAGTGGGGTTCACTTTTGTGAAGTGCGCTTAAGCGAACTTGAGTCTGATTTCGCGACATCTGAGAGAGTTTTAGGCCTGAAATTTTCAGGTTCAAGTCCCATTTTCCTTTTTTGAGCTTGAGAAACCCTTGGAGGCAATTTGTAAAAGGTTTTCTTGTGCTAAATCATTTGGGTAAGCTTTTACGATTCTAAAACTTCATTCCCCTTTGATTATTGATGGATTCTAACATTAAAATTTGGGATTTTGATTGGTAAATGACAAGGGTTTACAAGAACTTAAGTGCTAAACTAAAATGGAGATTTTGAACTGTTTTTGAGTCCTTTTTTGAAATGATTTTTATGAAGATTTCCTAAAGCCTTGAGTATTATTTTCAAGTAGTAAGTTTTGGATTCAAACCTTATTTTCGGAATTGAGTTTTATTTTGATTGATCCACTTTTCAAAAGAATTGATGTAGGTATTGTTGTTTCCGGAAAGTGATTGTGAATAGTTGCTTGTATATAGATCGTGTGGCTTTGGAAGTGATTCAGAAGGGGAATAATCAACTCTTGGAGTGATTATTGATTGATTTAAGGCAAGTGATCTCCTAAGCCTTGTATTCTAGTAGAATTCGTGTATTCCTTCGTTAGTTGTGTGTTGGGAGTAATGAGATGAGGTGAAGGGTTAATTGTCCACGTGATAACTCTTAATGAATAAAAAGGGGATGAAATGAAAAGGTCTTGTGATGATCATGATATTTGTGAATTTCCTTATTGTAACCCTTATTGATTGATTGATGAAATGCTTGATAGCATGAAAGTGAACTTGAGTTGTATAAATGGTTGTCTCTTCCATGTGGTATGATATTGCTTGTGTGCATTGATTATTGAACACCATGATGAGACATGTGATAGTTTTGATGCCGAGGTCTTTGCCGGCAAGTGTTTATCATGTCGAGGTCTTTACCGACGAGTGTTATGATGCCGAAGTGTTTGCTGATGATTGTTATGATGTCAAGGTTTTTGCCAGCGATTGTTATTAAGTCGATGGGAAATAGTTTCGGCTAGTGATATAAATTCGATGGAAAATGATTCCGAGTAGTGATATTGTGCCGATGGGAAATAGTTCTGGCAAGAGGTTGATAATTGTGATTTGATGCATTTCTATGTTTATGTGATTGATGTACTTGTTGCGTGTGATTGATCTACTTGACATTGATGTTGGCTTACTTGATTCGTTTTGTTCTTGAATTGTGACTATCGAACTGTGAATATTGAGCCTTGTGAGCCGTGCATTGTAGAACTGTTAGATTGGACTGATTTTTGTGCAGGTTGTAGTTTGAGGAGGTTCGATAGGAGTGTAAGGGGTACTCGATTTCTAGCTAGATGTTTTGTTTATTAGGTTGCTTACGGGGTACCATGTTGTTTGTACTCACGGCCTTGCTTCTACACTTGTGTAGGTTTTGAGCCTAACCCGTGCGATCTCTTTCTCTTCCTTTTGATTTCAAGGCTTGTCAAGGATTTGAAGAGGTAATTGCTTGTTACTTCGGCGGGCCCTCTTTTTTCTTTTCTTTATACTTTGTTCTATTTGGAAAACAAAGACTGAGACTTGCACTTATTTCTTAAATTACGTACTTTATATATTTAGGGGCTTGTACACATGATAACCAAATTTTGGGGGTTTTAATAGAAAGAATTGACGAGCAATTTATTTTATTAGAAACTATATTCATTAACCTTTCATTTGATACATATATATATAGATCATCACATAACTTATCAAAGTCTAGGAGATATACTCATTAAAAGTTGACCCTTTGAGAAAAAGTCATTTTTAATATCGCTTTCGACTTAACTTAGCTATTAAAACTTTTATTAACCCGTAACTTTATAATAACATAATAAGCACCATAATATGTTGATCTCTTACCATAAATACTCATTCTTGACCTTATCTTTTCGAGGTCATACAAATTCATCGACATTTAGCTAGGGTATACCAATAAGCTAGACAAAGTTACATTTCCTTTTCTTTATATTTGTACTTGTGAAATACACATACATATAAATACACTATCCATTGAATGAGAAATACACACAACATTTCCCACTTTTCTTCTCTCTTAATTTATTTATATATATATAGATAGAAAGTAACAAATTAAGAAATTATATATTGGGGAGCTAGCTGGAAAAGAATAAGATTCAGCTTTTCAGCAAGAGAGACAACACAGACCAGCAATGGCTTCCATTTCTGAGATCACTCATTAAAAAAATTCTCTTAGGTACAAGCATTTGAACTTTTGAAGTATAAGTATACTACTTGCTTAAATAGAGTTACGCTGGTATTAGTAATACATGAATTAATTATAAGAAAATTTTTCACTATATTAAAAATAATCTTTAGTGTCAAATACTTAATTGTTGCTAAATATGTACTTTTAGCAGCAATTCACACTCTTTCGCTGTTCGACCGAACTCGTTGGCTTCGCGTCCACCGAAAGTTGGTAACCTTCGACACCGTCAGCATTTGTAGTTATCCATAAAGCCTATATCAACACACTGAATCCAATGACAATTAACTAATACTAATAAATATTTTAACACTTTTTGTTAATGAGTATACTTGTTGCCGCTAAAAGCGATTTTTGATTTAGTGTTTATGTATTATTTTATACAGAGTTAAGTTATTCCATCATTTATCCTGCATAAAATAATATAAGATTGCCTAATAAATTATACATATTGTATTAGTTATCCAGGTCTTTTAATAGAAAATCAAATATCATATTAATTTTATACATGAATAATTTACCTCCTAATAATCAACTACGTATTAAACGTGATATCACTTATACGTAATTTTGACTCACTTTCAAAACAGCTACCAAATGACCCCAAAATTATTTAATTAGATAAGTCTTTTTGAATAGAGAGATGATAGTACAACAAAGTTGTAGAAATAATTAGTAAATTAATTAGACAAGTCATTAGAGAAAACAGGACAGTTGGTTTGCAGGGAGGGTGGGAAGCACATGCTCCATGCTTCTGAATAGTAAAAGCATTTGGGAAAGGGAGAACTCTGAGATATCAGAGGAGGAAGGGAATGTTTTCTGTGGTTCTTGGGTTTAGTGCTTATTTTAAAAGAAAAAAAATGTCATGTATTCCAAAACCCACCCTTTTATGTCATTCATTTCTTTATAATTGCCTATTAATTAATCACTTGGCTATTTTGATAGCTGGTTTGAATATGAGTTAGGCATGTATTGAATTTCAGATAAGTAATATATTATCTTTGATAATTGATTAGAAGATAAATTATTCGTATATAAGATTAATATTGTATTTAGTTTGCTATTTAGAAATTCATATAATTAATACATATATAAATTACGAAAGAATTTTTGAATTATTTTATACAGGATAGAAAATGAAATAACTGATACTTGTATAAACATAATTAATGCATGCATACAATAATACATAAATCTCCTGTAATTAATCTCTATATCGCTAATATTTGCATAACTCTCATCAACAATCTATATGTTGCTACTTCTTCGGTTTTAATTGGTTTATCTTACTCTAGTTCGTAGGTTTAAAAAATATATCACTTTCTATATTTAATACTCTTTTTATCTCAATTTATGTAACACATATGTCTTTTCAAAAGTTTTTTCTTTTTAAATTTTATGTTAAGTCAAATGGTGTCACATAAATTGGAATGGATAGAATAACTCTTTGCAACAAACATCATACATGATATATTAAAGACCAAAAAATTTAAAGAATGTTTATATAAATTTGGTTAAAAATTATGACAAATAAATTAAAACGAAGGGATTAGTGCAAAGGCAAATTATAAACTAAGGCTGGATGGTAATATAATTATTCTTTTTCCAATCGTACACATATTTCAACATGTATACCATTGTTAATTACTCACTTAAGGAAAAAGATATGGGTAATTCAATAAAATAATACTACAAAAATTTAATGATTCATAGATCAATATTCTCAATACTAGTAAATATCATATGAAATTCTTAATGAAAAGAATTTAATTAGTAAGATAATTAGATATCTAATCAAACATGAATTGAGTGCAAAAAAAGAATTTACGAATTCCAAGCAAGGATTAGATGCCCAAAAGACATCGAATAAAAGCTAAAAGGGACCTTTATGTGATATCTGGAAAAAGAGATAACTTTTGTGATAATTTTGGGGCTGACATTATCCCCCACCCCCACGCCCACCCCCAACAACCCACCCACCCCACAAATGCAATTTTTTATATAGGTGGAACATGTATTTGTTTCATTAATTAAGTCAAAATATTACTATTGTTAAACAAAGAAGAATATATTCTAAAGTATAAACATTGCTTAACTTTTTGATGCAACGAATAGTGTAAAGGATTATTTTTTTTTCTTTATCAAGTTACTTCAAGTATAATTACAATTAACAACTCATATAATGATAAGTAAATATAGTTAAGTAAGGAGGGGAATCAATCTATTACAATTAAAAAAAAGACTCTCTTCTATCTCAATTTATATATGTGTTCATTATAATTCTCTTTTTATTTTTTTTAAATGCCATACTTTTTGTTTAGAAATAATCTATTTCTCAATTTACTTTAATAAGATGATTATAGCCAAATATAATAAGTAACTTATTTTAATTTATGTAATTTTTAAAAATCTTTCCAAAATTTCTTGATATTTTTACTGTTGGATCAAACCCTGCCACATAAGTTATGACAAGTAATATCATATTAAAACAATTGACTTTGCAGGTCACTTACCATTTTTTCTTAGTTTTACACAAAATAAATTTTCGTTTTTACATGTAAGAAATCTTGAAAGAAAAAAAAAGAAAAAAAAGGGTCATTTTCTTCTAGTCATTTGTTAGTGGCGAGGAGATATTAATTCTGACATATAATTTTCACCTCTCTTCCTAGAAGCTCCCACCCTTTTTTTACTCCCTTGATAACTCAAACTCACAACCTTCTGATTGAAAATGAGGGGTACTTACCATTCGAACAACTCTCTCCTAGATTATAATATAAATAGAGATGTGCTAGAAGAATATAATATAAATAAAATACTATGTCTACAAGTGACTTACCACCATCTATTTTACCCCTATGGAAAAAGAAAAAAAAAACAAATTTCATCCCTTACAAACTTCCAAACAAAGAGAATTAATGGAAAGTGAGATTCGCAGGTAGCTAAGTATTATTCTCCTTCTTGTCCCTTTTTATGATATTTTGTCCATCATAAAAAAAATAACATATAGTATATATATATATATATGTATATATATTATTACTAGAAAATTTTCTTCTACTGGTCAATGGATATCTCTATCTCCATTATTTCAAGAAAACATGTTTTTTCTTCCCAAAAATATCACTAAAACATATCTCTCTTCTTATTTCTATGGCTTACATTAAAGAGATCAAGGTAATTTTCAGCGATATCTCTTTCTTCTCGAGGATATCAACATGACTATGATCAATCCTTGTGAAAACATTTCTAGAGAGAATTTAATTCGAAGGAGTACTAGTGTTTATGGTTTTGGTTTAGGTGATTACGAGAGTAATTTTAATCTTATGACCCGATTAGATGCAGAAGATGATGAGGAATATTATGTGCAACGAGATAATTCATATGTTTTAGGGTCGGATCTAGCAGTAATGGCTGAAGATGAGTCAAGAACCGGAAGTATTAATGAAACTGGTTCGAGTTCCAAAGATAACAACAATGATAATACTAACAACAAAAACCACAAGGAAGAGGAAGACGAAGAGGAAAAAGGGTGGCTTCAGTTAAGTATTGGTGGGCATACGTATATGCCCACCAGTAATAAGCCAGAAGAGAATTCTAGAAGATCAACAGGTGGAAGTGGATTAGTGGAACTTGATCTATTGCCAACTGTTAGTTCCCAACAAGGGAAACCAACAGTACATATAAATGAATTTCGAGCACCACCACCACCATTACCACCTCGAAGATATCAACAACAGTTTCTGACTACTAGTACTGCTACTACTACATCATCGTCTTTGTTTTTACAACAATATCCAGGGATGGGTGTAGGAAGTAGTTCTACGACAATGTTTCCACAACAACAAGAGATTATTAATTGGGGTTTTAGACCTATGACCGCGCCAATCCAACAGAATATGAATCTGTCTCTAGTGTCATCCGGTTCACATTTTGGTCCTGGACCATTCCCAATACTGGGAGGGGTTCCAGGACCAAGTTCTATAGATTTTCGGGTTGTTCATCCACCTCGAAGACCACATTCTGGGTTATGGTTTTCGCTACTACCATCCTCAAACCAGTAAGTAAATACAAAATCAAAAAAAAAAAATCGTTGCTAATTTGTTGTTAAATTGCTAGTTTTGATAATTTATCTCTAATTCATACTACTACATAAGATTAGCAACGAATTTAATTACTGTTTAGCTACATAATTTGTGTTTTTTCTTTTTCCTATAGCTTATTTAGTTTCTTTCCAAATTATCTTCAAAATATGATTGACTAAATTTGTGTACTTTTGCCTTATGATGCAGAACAAAAGAACCCTTTTTGCCACAAATATCCAAGAGCTACCTTAGGATCAAGTAAGTCAAAATCTACTTGTTTTTTTTTTGTTTCATTATAATTTAAACTTCATATTTCTTTTAATTTTGGTTAACATTTTAATTTATTTCATTTTTTTTTTGGTTATTTTCATAATTGTTAAAGAGATGGGAGGATGACAATACGACTAGTCTTGAAGTATTTGGTCAATAAGCTACAATTGGAAAATGAATCAGAGGTATGTAACCCACCATTGCATTTCTATATCCTTGCTGGTTGATTTCTTAGATGGTCACTCGTTATTATTTTTGAAAGTCATAAGCTTCTTCTTGATTCTTATTTTTTTCATCAAAGAATGTGATTTAGCTTTCTGATATAATAACTATAGTTGAATTAACCATCAGAGAAATTAACCGACTCAAATTTTATTAATGGTTTTTGAAAAAATGTTTCATGTTTGCTTGAAAAACCGTTAACTATAGGACTTCAAGAAGAACTAATAAGACCAATATAATGTTTGAACCATTAAATCCATAACATGTTAATTTACAATGGTTGGTGTGGGGAAAAAACATGAAAGAAACAGCAGAACTAATTAATTATTAATGATTTTATTTAGGGTAATATTCATTATGGATTGAGGGAACTTCATAATTAGGTGGGAGGTACATTTTCTAGGTAGCCATCCATCTTCATTAATTCTTTCTCTTTTTGTATTATTAGCTTAAGATCTTTGTTTAAACTACTTATAATTAAGGAAGTGCATAGTAGAAAAAATATATGCAGGGATTATTAATTAGCACATTGTTATTATTCTATTATTGAATGATTTTAGAGTATGGACAAAGTAAGAAACACAAGAAAAAGAAAACTACATGCTACCTTATTAGCCCCAAAATCACTCAAATATTCTTTCTTAATAGGAATAAATCTTTGCACTTTTGATGACTTTCACGGTTCGTTTCTTTTCATTTACTTCCAAGAAAGTAACATTTCCAATCTTTGTGGAATGATTCATATATATATATGCGAATTTAGAGCGAGTGTTGTAGGTTTAACTGTATTTGTGTCTGAAATATACGTAATAGGATTTAGTAATAAAAGTGCTTTCTTTCTAAAAGCTTAAGCTTTTGAATGAAATGATTCACATACTTTAAGATTGTATTAAAGTAGATAAAAGGTTCTGAGTTCAAATCTCACCGTTATCCCATAAGCAGAAAAACATGTATATGCCATGTGTTTGGTTCATGAATAAAGGAAAATCAGACCTACATATGAGAGGGTGTATTGAGATATAATATACTGTAGTTAAATAACTAATGAGATGATGTCATACTTCAATACAAAATTGAACTTATTTCTATTCGAATTTGTGTATATAGATGAAAAACATTTATAAAATATACATATAATAAGATTATACTTACTGAAAGCGTAGTTGCTTGCTTTCCTATATAGATTCTGGGTCATAAGTATATAGAAAAGTCACTTTCTAAATTAGATAATTTTATAAATTTAATATCCTACCTAACATATTTAAGACGATCAAATTCATAAATCATTTTGATATATTATGCATATCTTTAGTTAAAATTACAATATCTTTTAAAAAAAAAATTACTTTATTAAACTTCGTATACAGTTAAACTAAAACACATTTTGGAATATAGATGCCTAGCACATCTATTTAGATGAAGCCTTTTTTCCCTCATTATACCAAACAAGTCCATCGCTTAAAGCTTCCAAAGGTTTCTAAAACTCGTATAGTGATTGGAATTCTCTTCCTTTTCTTCCCCCTTTATTAGTGAAGAAAATAATAAAGTTCTAATTTTTTTCAAAAGCTATTACTGAGGAATGGTTCAAGTATTATATTATATAAATAAATGCATTTCTTGAGCAGAGAAACTATCGGTAACAACCTCTCTAAGATAGGGGAATTAGGTCTGTGTACACTCTACTCTGTTGATATCCCATTTTATGAGACTACACTAAATATGTTATGTTGTTATGTTGTTGTTGTCGTCGTATTGCACATATGCACTCTTCCTCATTTAGACTTACATATTTTCTTCTATTATTTACCTGATAATGATCAGAAATGGTTTTAAAATTAAAAATCTTAAATTAGGTTTCCAAATTATAACATCCATCACTTTAATTCCATCTTTTTTCTATTTCATTCATCTTGCTTCTAATATTTATGTGCGTGAAAGAATAGAATGGAAAATGGCTTATTTGTATTTTTTGTACACTAATATGAATTAATTATTTCAATTTTTGTTACATATATGGTGTTGTAGGATATGCATATGAATTTATTAGTTAGTTAGCCAATTGAGCAATTAAAAGGAGAACTTATATTAACTTATTATTTCAATATCCCAACAACTTCTCCTCGATAACCCTTAATTAAACCCAACCACAAAAGATTAATTAATAATCTAAATTGGAAATCAATAAATAATTACATACAAGAATGTCAAGTGATTTGCATGCATGTAGACAAAAGAAACAGTCAATCATATAGTTGTTTCCTCTTAAGCTTTTTTATTTTATTTTGATGTTAGGATCCTTTAAGATTCATTCCATATTAATGATTGATAATAATATCTGTTAAGAACCAGCTATAAATTTACATCAAATGTTATTAAATAATTAGCTAAAAAATTCTCTTTTCCAAGTTGCTTCTATAGAATAAAATAATTTTTCTTCACCTACCTAAAATAATAACTTGTATTAGGGTTTTTATCATAAACACATACAAAAAAGATACGACTTTGAATGGATTAATGTTTAAGTTGTTAGGATGTATGACATATAACATTATTATATTTCTTAAACATTCCATACATACTATTTATTAGGACTCATTATATGTATTTACGATATGTCAACCCTTGTACCCCGACTAATTCGAAGCCACATGGTTTATTTTATTGTTCTTTCCTTGCACTACATAATCTCTTTTTGTGTTCGGTGTACAGTATTCATATTGGAGTCGAATTAATCCATATTCCTTCTGCATAGGATCCATTTGGAGGAAATTAAAACAATAAGATTATTTCATATCCAGGGGTCAAAACTTAAATCTCTTGTTACGATAGAGACAATCTTATCTGCTGCACCACATTCTTTGGTGGTGCAGTACATAATAGCATATCCTTAAACGAAGTACTAATACAAATACAATTTAAGTTATATACACTGCTGCGAGATCATTCAAATGATATAATCTTGAAAATACGACAGGTTATACTAGCTAAAAGTGGCTTGATGGTATAAAATTTAGTATATAACTTAAAGTCTTAAACTCATATAAATATACATTTCTTTAGCGCAAAAAATGCACCTACATGTACCAACAATCTCTATCTAAAGTGATAAACTCAACGAAAATAATTTTTTTAATTGACCTAACATTATTATTAATTAGTTAATAAAAATGGAGCTATTTCTAATTCTACGTGTTACTTGTTGCATATATATATATATTATAAGCATTGAAATTATGTAATTGTGGCATGCTTTCGTAGAATGTATAGGTTGTACTTGTTTAATAATGTTGCTTCTTAATATTCACGAATGGGTACATTATGTATCATTGCCGTCTTAATGTTATTATTATTTGGCCTTTATTTGTATGTCCTACCCAAGTTGACTTGAGTTTTTGGTTATCATGTCTTGTGTTTACTCAAACTTTCAAAAAAAAAAAAAAAAACAACCCTCTAACACGTCATGGCAACTAAGTGACAAATGATTAAAGTTTTAATGGTAGGGAATATGATATCAATGATAGTTCATACCATAATTGTATATATATTTTCTCTTTCTTTCCTTAATTTGCATTACCTAATCATATGTATTGCTTACATCTAAGTTTCTTGGAGGTTTAAGGGGTTGTTTGGTACTAAAGTTCAGTATCAATACTATTCTTATACATCCTATCAAACAATCTCTAAATATTGTTGTTTACTTAGTTATATTCTGAACAGACCTTTTGATCATGTGCTTACTTTGATTCCTTTTTTATGAGTCAAACGGATGGAAATTCTGTTAGATTAAGGGTGGTGGTGTGACTCGAACCCAATAGGACATTTGCCTGCTCTGATTTCATATTATCTATGATCATCTAATCTAAAAGCTTAAGTTATTAGAGAAAATAGACTCTTATTTACTTAATCATATTCTCAATGGAATCATATGAACATATATCATGAAACAAGCACATAAACCCTTTCTTTTTACCCTAAAGTTTAAACACGGAAGAATCGTAGGATTTTAGATTTTCCAATAGAAAGATAGATTTCCAAAAAGCTTACTATCTTTTCCTTTTTTTACGGTCTAATTTGCGCTTAATAACGATATTTGTTGAGGCAAATGTAGAATAGTGCTTTTTTTTTTTGATGATTTTTTTTTTTTTTAATCCCTCCCTAGGAGCTCTCACCCCTTTTGCTTTCTTGGTGACTCGAACTCACAACCTTCGGGTTGGAAGTGAAGGGTGTTTACCATTCGAGCAACTCCCTCTCGTCGTAGAATAGTGCATTGAGTTTTAACAAGGGAAAAAGAAGTGATCGTAAATTCTCTCATAATTTGTACACATAAATTAGTTATGTGGGATTGATTCTAAATAGCTAACAAAAAATCATATTTGGTGTGTATATAGAATTTTATCTGTAACCCAAAAGAAATAATGGAACCAAACAGGGTATAAGATATGTATGATTTAATACATGAATACAACACATTCTAACTAACTATCAAATGACTCTTAAATACTTAAAAGTTTGTTCTTTTTAACATTTTAAGTTTTTAGATCAGATAATCAGATTTTTTTAACATGATATCAGATCAGACATAAATCTTAAATTTAAATCTTTGCTATCAACACACACCACCCCAAAAAGCAAAATATATATTTACGTGTTTAGTCCATAAAAAAAATTAGGTCCGCACGTAAGAAACACGTCATGGTAAGCCCTAGCACACTAAATTTTTGCATGGCCTTAATTTGCCCTTATCAATTATCATCATGACTCTATATATGACAATAAATTTCGTCATGCTTTCGTTCATTTCAACTCAACTATCCCATGGAGGATTGTAGGACCCAATACCCTCTTATTTTCTCATAGATAATTAATATATTTAAAGTTTAAACCCTTCCTTTTCTTCCTCTCTTTTCCTCTAAGTGGTGCACTTTGACAGAATCAAAAAGAAACTTTTTGTCCATTTAAAAAGTAACCCTAAAGAAAATAAAAAACCTAATTTAGAATTTAAAATTTATATATTAATTTTAAATAATAATAACTGAATTTATAACTAAATATTTATAAAAAATTTAATATATGTATAAATATAACTAAAAGCTACCATGTTATCGATAAACTGTATCTGAAGAGCTAGACCCGTCTCGAGAAAATAGTAATACAATAAAAGAAAGAACACGTCGGAGGAAAGCAATGCATGATCTATTAGTTTATAGCAAAATCATTACGAATGGTTCAAAAGAGACAAATTAGAAGAGAATAGTTAAATATTAATAATAATAATAAATAATTGTATTAATATAGCCGACAAATTAAGAAAAGTAATAAGGGTATAATTTAATAATTATTTAATTCCGTTTAATCAGGATGGATAAAATGATCTTTAAAATAATGAATTTAAAGTCTCATAATTATTCATGAAGGAATATTGACCTTCATTTCACAATTTTTTTTTGTCATTTTTCCTATTTTTTTTTTTTTAAAAAATAATCTAAGTTTATTCTCTTTTGAAGAGTTGATAGAGAAAAAGTAACGTGAATGAGACGTGCATGAATATAGGATCATAGGTTATAGGACAATAAAGTGATATGTACAAGTCATGTAGAGTTTATTTTGTTTACTTTTTTTTGTTTTCCCTTTTGTAGATACAAATTAAGTACTCCACCTTCCAATTTTTGTGGTGGAATTTGATTGACCATTAAGTTTTAAAAAAGAAAAAAAGATTTTAATTTGTGATTAAAAATAAGTTATAGATGTATATGTATTTGTAAATTATTTTACTAAGAAAAAAATAATATTTTAGAACTAAATTGTTACTTCCTTCTTTTTATTTATTGTCCGTCCAAAAAATAACATTATTTTAGTATTGATACTTTAATTTTTGATATTCAAATTATCTTTAATGAAATTATTTATAGTCATACAATAACATCTACTAGTATCTTATTTCAAATCACAAATTTAAAAAATTTTCTTTTATTTCTTAAATTTTATGTCAAGTCAAGCATATTCACATAAATTGAGATGAAGAAGGTACTAATTATGAAATGATATCAGTTTTTTATCTTTTGGATAAATTAGAAATAAAAGTGTTGTAACATAAATTTACACGGAGGGGGGGATATTTTAAGGGATAGTTACCAATATATACCGTTCAACCATCTAATTTATTAACTATGAACGTTGTACACTCGATTGTATGGTACGTATATGTTGTGTTTTATGTATATATGTATATTATAGGTATATGTAGGTATAGTATATGTATATTAGTATAAAAGTATACACTATTTATATTCCATATACATATTTTCTTTTTGTTTTTTTTTTCTCCCTCAAATATTAATCTGTCAATTCTAAGGATAAAAATAATTTTCTATCAATTACTAAGATATTGGAAATCTTTACCTCATAATCAGGGAGTACACATATTTATTTATTTGAAGAAGTCTAGGGTATAATCATTCTAGATTAGAAGCAAAGTCTAAGTGGACCTCTAATATGATTAAAGTTTGTAGTAGTTTTCAACCATGGGATAGGTGGGTTGCCCGACCCATTTGGTCTGTTCTCACTTACTTTTTTTTTTTTTTTGCATGTTGATTTCACACGTGTATACATTAATAATATACAAAATAATAATTATTAGTGTAATTTAATGTATTATAACATGTTAGTTATCTTATTTAGATATCAAACTATCAATTAATTCCATTAATAATGAGTTGTTAAAGTGGATTCAAAATGTTTG
The DNA here is from genome assembly GCF_019186545.1 of Solanum stenotomum. NCBI lineage: Eukaryota > Viridiplantae > Streptophyta > Magnoliopsida > Solanales > Solanaceae > Solanum > Solanum stenotomum. Next base: position 101,223,875 of record NC_064282.1, read on the forward strand.
CAAACTCTTATATTTACCTTTTTTAGCCAAGCATTTAGCAAGTTGCTTTCATAAGTTATGTCCATCATGTCAAGTTGATTGTCATGTTATTCATGACTAAAAAATAATTAAGCATTCATACTATGTAACATTGATCCTTTCAATGAGAAAAATGAGGGTATGGAGTGGTTCCTTCTAAGTTGATCTTACGCGATGCAAATTAAAATTAATTGAGACATTCCAACGAATATTAACTGGTGAGAGTGAGTAACCAAAACAAATCGTTTCATTTCGAATGGGTGCAACATCGGTGTGAGCATGGGCTGAACTAAGGTATTAGAAGGGGGTTAAGGGTGAAACTAAGATATATATATCATAGAGTCTCTATATCATATCATATGTGAACTTTCTTGGCTTCTTATATGTTTACATCTTAATATTTTGAATTCTCTAAGTGGAAATATTAGTACGAGCATGAGTGGAACTAAGGTATCAAAAGGGGGTTAAGGGTGGAACTAAGATATATATATATATATATATATATATATCATAGAGTCTCTATATCATATTATATGTGAACTTCCTTGTCTTCTTGTGTGTTTACATTTTTATATTTTAAAATCTCTTAGTGAAGATATCAGTACGAGCATGAGTGGAACTAAGGTATCAAAAGGGGGTTAAGGGTGGAACTAAGATATGTATATATATCATAGAGTCTATATCGTATCATATGTGAACTTCCTTGGCTTTTTGTGTGTTTTTCATCTTTATATTTTGAATTCTCTTAGTGAAAATTTTGACTCCACAATGATACATGATTTTTTTTCACTAATATAATGGTGATGTTTGGTGCATGTAATGAACAATTTGACTCTTATTCAACTCCAGATAGAGATAACATGTAGAGGCCAACAACTCCAACCATTCTTGACTTTGCAACATGTTAGAGATCATATATGGACTACTACTACTAATGCTGCTGACAATATCCTCACTTTGCTTCCTTCAGAAACTTCTAATCATGTCATGGTTCTACATTATGCTAGAACAATTGCTCCTCAAAATTAACATGCCACAAATACCTCGACTTTTTTATAACAAGTCCGAGTCAGAGTCAAATAGTAATGACTCAAAACATTTCATCTTACACTATTTTCGGAAATCCAAGGATTTTATCTATGGATATGTAAATTACAGGATTTTCAATCCTAGCAAAAAAGGAAGGGAAACATGAAAGTCAAACAAGGCCTTCTATTACAAAACGAACTCGAGAAAGCTGATGACGAGAATTTCTAATCGTCAAAAAAAGAGTACTTAATTATTTCATTTTTTTATCATGGTATTATTGTTAAACTATTGTTACTCAATCCACTTTTTTTCCCCCCTTCCTTACTCACCTTATATTGATTGCTTTTGGCTAGTGCTTGTTAATTACCTATGTCATCAACAAAGAGTAGTTTTTTTTCTTTCTTTTGGAATTGTATTTTAATGCCATCAACATTAACATAGTTTTAATATAAGTTGTTACCCCAAAACTATGTGCATCATAAAGTTTTGGCTGATAAGCTTAATCACCAGATTGTATTACTTACCTAAAACATAAGGGTGTGGAGTCAAACCTCCCCCCCCCCCCCCCCCCCCC